>NC_069509.1:30822877-30950377 GCF_027579735.1 Bombina bombina
CCCCCCCCCTCTCCCCTCTCTTTTGCGCTCTCTCTCCCCATCTCTTTTGCGCTCTCCCCCATCTCTTTTGCGCTCTCTCTCCCCCCTCTCTTTTGTGCTCTCTCTCCCCCATCTCTTTTGCGCTCTCTCTCCCCATCTCTTTTGTGCTCTCTCTCCCCCCCTCTCTTTTGCGCTCTCTCTCCCCCCTCACTTTTGCGCTCTCTCTCCCCGTCTCTTTTGCGCTCTCTCTCCCCCGTCTCTTTTGCGCTCTCTCTCCCCCCTCTCTTTTGCGCTCTCTCTCCCCCCTCTCTTTTGCGCTCTCTCTCCCCCCCTCTCTTTTGCGCTCTCTCTCCCCCCCCTCTCCCCTCTCTTTTGCGCTCTCTCTCCCCATCTCTTTTGCGCTCTCCCCCATCTCTTTTGCGCTCTCTCTCCCCCCTCTCTTTTGTGCTCTCTCTCCCCCATCTCTTTTGCGCTCTCTCTCCCCCTCTCTTTTGTGCTCTCTCTCCCCCCTCTCTTTTGCGCTCTCTCTCCCCCCTCACTTTTGCGCTCTCTCTCCCCGTCTCTTTTGCGCTCTCTCTCCCCCGTCTCTTTTGCGCTCTCTCTCCCCCCTCTCTTTTGCGCTCTCTCTCCCCCCTCTCTTTTGCGCTCTCTCTCCCCCCCCTCTCTTTTGCGCTCTCTCTCCCCCCTCTCTTTTGCGCTCTCTCTCCCCCCCTCTCTTTTGTGCTCTCTCTCCCCCCCTCTCTTTTGCGCTCTCTCTCCCCCCCTCTTTTGCGCTCTCTCTCCCCCCTCTCTTTTGCGCTCTCTCTCCCCCCCTCTCTTTTGCGCTCTCTCTCCCCCATCTCTTTTGCGCTCTCTCTCCCCCATCTCTTTTGCGCTCTCTCTCCCCCCTCTCTTTTGCGCTCTCTCTCCCCCCTCTCTTTTGCGCTCTCTCTCCCCCCATCTCTTTTGCGCTCTCTCCCCCCTCTCTTTCGTGCTCTTCTCCCTCTCTTTTGCGCTCTCTCCCCCCTCTTTTGCGCTCTCTCTCCCCCCTCTTTTGCTCTATCTCTGCCCCCCCCTCTTTTGCGCTCTCTTTCTCCCCCTCTCTTTTACGCTTTCTCTGCCCCCCCTCTTTTGCGCTCTCTCTCTCCCCCTTTCTTTTGCGCTCTCTCTCTCCCCCCCTCTCTTTTGCGCTCTCTCTCTCCCCCCTCTCTTTTGCGCTCTCTCCCCCCTCTCTTTTGCACTCTCTCTCCCCCTCTCTTTTGCACTCTCTCTCCCCCTCTCTTTTGCACTCTCTCTCCCCCCTCTCTTTTGCGCTTTCTTTCCCCCCTCTCTTTTGTGCTCTCTCTCTCCCCCCTCTTTTGCGCTCTCTCTCTCTCCCTCTCTTTTGCACTCTCTCTCTCCCCATCTCTTTTGTGCTCTCTCCCCCCCTCTATTTTGCGCTCTCTCTTCCCCCCTCTCTTTTGCTCTCTCTCTCTCTCTTAGAGGGACGAGTTGTAGGTATGTTTAGACTTAATAGTGTGAGTATGTGATGTATATCCTTAGTATGTTTGTTATACCCTTTTGGACCCCTTTCAAGGTATAGAAAAGACACCATTACCACATATTTATGAATGTGTTATGTAATGATATCTATCCTTCTATGGATTTATTCAAGTAAACAAATAAATTCAAAAGTAACGAAACATAACCATCAATTTTTTTTTTTTTTTTTTACATTTAACATTTATTCCCGGTATTACATAGCAAGATAACATAACATTAGAGAGTGGGTCCAACCTATTTTAAGTTTATATTTATCATATCACTGCCCATAGTAACATTACACATAGCAGTTATTTGCACATATTAGATATAGTTTTATCACTATTTTATGGGGTCAACCTCTTATAGGTTGTCCAGTATAGGTTTAGGGCCAGCATTTAGATACGACCTATAATGTGATCCGCCGTCTCTTGACACATGGATAGTAGGCATAATATTATTTTCATTTTAGTAGCATTTAGATGTTGTTTATGAATCCACATACTTTATTACAGACACCTATTACTAGGTATATTATATCACCTTACACATAGTTTCCTATATACCACTTGTTAGATTCACGGCTAGATCCACTTATTATATTAAATATGAGAGTCACATGTTCGAAAATTATGGTAGGTTCCACTTATCACTATTACAGAACGGGCGATATACAGGAATTACAGGACACCATATGGGTATTATCATTTAAACAAATTCCTAAATTGTTATTACTTTATTGTGCCCGATATGAAGATTTAGGGCTAAACGTCTACTCAGATCGTGTCAGCTTTGTTTAAATCCGTGCAGACATTGGGTAAGAGATTGGTGCCGTCTCTATACGGTATAAGGCTGTCAGCTCTAGATATTTGTTCCAAATCGTGAGGTAGAATTATGTGGAGCGATTGGTGGACGAATAAGTCTTGGGTTTATGTTGTTGTTTATGGATGTTTTTTTGAGGGCTGGGCGTGTCGAGGAATAGTGGTTATGACAGACTACTATGGATGAATGAGAGTGCGGGTGACGTCACTATTAAGGGGTGGGCACTGCGAGCCATTGCAGGAGCGGAAAGTTTCTGACCACCTTGTTATTTCGATCTATTGGGTACATTTGCTATTGAATAAGAGGTGTGAGCTGAACGAAAGCCTGCAAAGGGCGTTTAAGAGATTTGAGGAACATATGCAAGTCTCACTGTGTGAATGCTTGTTACGTTGTTATCAGGGGTTGGTCAAATGTTGATATGCGGAAGCTAATAGCTCCGTCCCCCTGCCACTCTTACATAGGTGAATTTGTATGGTTTAGAGGAGTGGGTGTGTCATTTATTTATAAACATACACGGAGCAGATAGCACTGTCTATTTAATGTTATACTGGCTCCTGGTATTATCCATCATATTAAAGGAATTGTTATGATACAAAGGTTAGTTACACATGCACTTTCTATCACAATCAACAGGCCTGATCAGTCCGTTGAAGGAACTTTACAGCTAATATAATATAGTATCAAAACAATTATTAGAGGGGTTCACATAATCTAGTTTATACATTCAAGACTGATCAGCTACACACATTGGGGAATGATGTCTCTAATTATTGTAAGGAGTGTTAATGAATCTAGTATGAATTTTTATTTGTGACAAATTTGTTTGGGATATGAAGAGTTAAGCAGATCAATTCAAGTTGACAACAGCTGGGTTTAGGGCTGTTACAATACCACTGTGTTTTCATTGGTCATGTGTAGTATATAGCTGTAAGCTCTCAGTCAGGTGCTAGATGCCTGAGGAAACAGCGTGCAAGCTGAGAAACTAGTTGCACTTTTTAATTACATAGTGGATACTTATTGTACACTGTGTTTTAACCTTGTTTTTATTAAAAGTGACTTATATATATATTATCACTTGACTGAGAGCCTGTTCTTTCCTGGTGGGATACTACGCCCCAGACGGAGGTGTGTGAGAGCCTAAGGACAGTGAGCTGGGACACTGAGAGATCCCAGTAGGTGTTACTAAGCACGAGTGAGTGCTGCCACGCTTGTGATTATATCTCCATCGCCATTTTTTGAAGCACATTGCCTATACTATATCACACTAGGAGGCGCCCTTCTCTGTTTTGTTTCACCATTAACTATTTAATAACTACCTAGCTAAAACAAATACAAATTTACCTGTAAAATAAAACCTAAACTGAGTTACACTAACACCTAACCTTACACTACAATGAAATAAATTACATTTATTAAATACAATTACCTAAATTACAAAAACAACAAACACTAAATTACACAAAATAAAAAGCAAAGTATCAGATATTTAAACTAATTACACCTAATCTAATAGCCCTATCAAAATAAAAAAGCCCACCCAAAATAAAAAAATCCTAGCCTAAACTAAACTACCAATAGCCCTTAAAAGGGCCTTTTGCTGGGCATTGCCCCAAAGAAATCAGCTCTTTTACCTGTAAAAAAAAATACAAACAACCCCCCCAACAGTAAAACCCACCACCCACACAACCAACCCCCCAAATAAAATCCTAACTAAAAAAACCTAAGCTCCCCATTGCCCTGAAAAGGGCATTTGGATGGGCATTGCACTTAAAAGGGCATTTAGCTCTTTTTCAAGTGCCCAAACCCTAACCTAAAAATAAAACCCACCCAATAAACCTTAATAACACTAACCCCCCGAAGATCCACTTACAGTTTTGAAGACCGGACATCCATCCTCAACGAAGCCGGGAGAAGTCTTCATCCAAGCGGCAAGAAGTCCTCAACGAAGCCGGGAGAAGTCTTCATCCAAGCCGGCAGAAGTGGTCCTCCAGACGGGCAGAAGTCTTCATCCAGACGGCATCTTCTATCTTCATCCATCCGGCGCGGAGCGGAGCGGGTCCATCTTCAAGACATCCGGCGTGGAGCATCCTCTTCTTACGACGGCTCTTCTGGAATGAAGGTTCCTTTAAGTGACGTCATCCAAGATGGCGTCCCTTGAATTCCAATTTGCTGATAGAATTCTATCAGCCAATCGGAATTAAAGGTGAAAAAATCCTATTGGCTGATGCAATCAGCCAATAGGATTGAGCTTGCATTCTATTGGCTGATTGGAACAGCCAATAGAATGCAAGCTCAATCCTATTGGCTGATTGGATCAGCCAATAGGATTGAAGCTCAATCCTATTGGCTGATTGCATCAGCCAATAGGATTTTTTCACCTTTAATTCTGATTGGCTGAAAGAATTCTATCAGCCAATCGGAATTCAAGGGACGCCATCTTGGATGACGTCACTTAAAGGAACCTTCATTCCAGAAGAGCCGTCGTAAGAAGAGGATGCTCCGCACCAAATGTCTTGAAGATGGACCCGCTCCGCACTGGATGGATGAAGATAGAAGATGCTGTCTGGATGAAGACTTCTGCCCATCTGGAGGACCACTTCTGCCGGCTTGGATGAAGACTTCTCCCGGCTTTGTTGAGGACTTCTTGCCGCTTGGATGAAGACTTCTCCCGGCTTCGTTGAGGATGGATGTCCGGTCTTCAAAACTGTAAGTGGATCTTAGGGGGTTAGTGTTAGGTTTTTTAAGGGTTTATTGGGTGGGTTTTATTTTTAGGTTAAGGTTTGGGCACTTGAAAAGAGCTAAATACCCTTTTAAGGGCAATGCCCATCCAAATGCCCTTTTCAGGGCAATGGGGAGCTTAGGTTTCTTTAGTTAGGATTTTATTTGGGGGGTTGGTTGTGTGGGTTTTACTGTTGGGGGGTTGTTTGTATTTTTTTTACAGGTAAAAGAGCTGATTTATTTGAGGCAATGCCTAGCAAAAGGCCTTTTTAAGGGCTTTTGGTAGTTTAGTTTAGGCTAGGGTTTTTTTTTATTTTGGGGGGGCTTTTTATTTTGATAGGGCTATTAGATTAGGTGTAATTAGTTTAAATATCTGATATTTTTTTTTATTTTGTGTAATGTAGTGTTTGTTTTTTGTAATTTAGGTAATTTATTTAATTGTAGTGTAAGGTTAGGTGTTAGTGTAACTCAGGTTAGGTTTTATTTTACAGGTAAATTTGTATTTATTTTAGCTAGGTAGTTAGTAAATAGTTAATAACTATTTACTAACTAATCTACCTAGTTAAAATAAATACAAACTTGCCTGCAAAATAAAAATAAACCCTAAGCTAGCTACAATGCAACTATTAGTTATATTGTAGCTAGCATAGGGTTTATTTTACAGGTAAGTATTTAGTTTTAAATAGGAATTATTTAGGTAATGATAGGAATTTTTATTTAGATTTATTTTAAATATATTAAAGTTAAGGGGTGGTGTTAGGGTTAGACTTAGGTTTAGGGGGATAATAAATTTAGTATAGTGGCGGCGACGTTGGGGGCGGCAGATTGGGGGTTAATAAATTTAGGTAGGTGGCGATGACTTTGGGGGCGGCAGATTAGGGGTTAATATTTAACTAGTGTTTGCAATGCGGGAGTGCGGCGGTTTAGGGCTTAATATGTTTATTATAGTGGCGGCGATGTCGGGAGCGGCAGATTAGGGGTTAATAATTTTATTTTAGTGTTTGCGATGCAGGAGTGCGGCGGTTTACGGGTTAATAGGTAGTTTATGGGTGTTAGTGTACTTTTTAACACTTTGGTTATGAGTTTTATGCTATAGGTTTGTAGCGTAAAACTCATAACTACTGACTTTAGATTGCGTTATGAATCTTGCGGTATAGGCTGTACCGCTCACTTTTTGGCCTCCCAGAAAAAGCTTGTAATATCGGCGCTATGTAAGTCCCAAAAAAAAAGACTTTACGCAAATTGCGTAAGTTAATTTGCATTACGGCCAAAAAAGTGTGCGGGGCAGCATTTTTGACAAGACTCAAGAAAAAGCAACATTATAGCCCATAACGCTGCTTTTTCACTCTTAACGTAAAACACATAATCTAGCCATCAGTATGGTGGAAATGGCAATGACTGAATATTAGTAGCAGATAAATGCATAACGTTCCCAAGATTTCTGAGATGTGGGAGACTAAAAACTTGTTGGCAATAGGTAATTTATGGACAGCAGGTAACAAGTCACATCTGGGTATTACTGTATAGTGTAATTACAGCAGGTAACAAGTCACATCTGGGTAGTACTGTATAGTGTAATTACAGCAGGTAACAAGTCACATCTGGGTATAACTGTATAGTGTAATTACAGCAGGTAACAAGTCACATCTGGGTGGTACTGTATAGTGTAATTACAGCAGGTAACAAGTCACATCTGGGTGTGATTGTACAGTGTAATTACAGCAGGTAACAAGTCACATCTGGTTATGACTGTACAGTGTAATTACAGCAGGAAACCAGTCACATCTGGGTATGACTGTACAGTGTAATTACAGCAGGTAACAAGTCACATCTGGTTATGACTGTACAGTGTAATTACAGCAGGTAACAAGTCACATCTGGGAATGAATGTACAGTGTAATTACAGCAGGTAACAAGTCACATCTGGGAATGAATGTACAGTGTAATTACAGCAGGTAACAAGTCACATCTGAGTATGACTGTACAGTGTAATTACAGCAGGTAACAAGTCACATCTGGGTATTACTGTATAGTGTATTTACAGCAGGTAACAAGTCACATATGGGAATTAATGTACAGTGTAATTACAGCAGGTAACAAGTCACATCTGGGTATTACTGTACAGTGTAATTACAGCAGGTAACAAGTCACATCTGGGTATGACTGTACAGTGTAATTACAGCAGGTAACAAGTCACATCTGGGTATTACTGTATAGTGTAATTACAGCAGGTAACAAGTCACATCTGGGAATGAATGTACAGTGTAATTACAGCAGGTAACAAGTCACATCTGAGTATTACTGTATAGTGTAATTACAGCAGGTAACAAGTCACATCTGGGTATGACTGTACAGTGTAATTACAGCAGGAAACCAGTCACATCTGGGTATGACTGTACAGTGTAATTACAGCAGGTAACAAGTCACATCTGGTTATGACTGTACAGTGTAATTACAGCAGGTAACAAGTCACATCTGGGTATGACTGTACAGTGTAATTACAGCAGGTAACAAGTCACATATGGGTATGACTGTACAGGGTAATTACAGCAGGTAACAAGTCACATCTGGGTATGACTGTACAGTGTAATAACAGTAGGTAACAAGTCACATCTGGGTATTACTGTACAGTGTAATTACAGCAGGTAACAAGTCACATATGGGTATGATTGTACAGTGTAATAACAGTAGGTAACAAGTCACATCTGGGTATTACTGTACAGTGTAATTACAGCAGGTAACAAGTCACATATGGGTATGATTGTACAGTGCAATTACAGCAGGTAACAAGTCACATCTGGGTATTACTGTATAGTGTAATTACAGCAGGTAACAAGACACATATGGGTATTACTGTACAGTGTAATTACAGCAGGTAACAAGTCACATCTGGGTATTACTGTATAGTGTAATTACAGCAGGTAACAAGTCACATCTGGGTATGATTGTACAGTGTAATTACAGCAGGTAACAAGTCACATCTGGGTATTACTGTATAGTGTAATTACAGCAGGTAACAAGTCACATGACTGTACAGTGTAATTACAGCAGGTAACAAGTCACATCTGGGTAGTACTGTATAGTGTAATTACAACAGGTAACAAGTCACATCTGGGTATGACTGTACAGTGTAATTACAGCAGGAAACCAGTCACATCTGGGTATGACTGTACAGTGTAATTACAACAGGTAACAAGTCACATCTGGTTATGACTATACAGTGTAATTACAGCAGGTAACAAGTCACATCTGGGTATGACTGTACAGTGTAATTACAGCAGGTAACAAGTCACATATGGGTATGACTGTACAGGGTAATTGCAGCAGGTAACAAGTCACATCTGGGTATGACTGTACAGTGTAATTACAGCAGTTAACAAGTCACATCTGGGTATTACTGTACAGTGTAATTACAGCAGGTAACAAGACACATATGGGTATTACTGTACAGTGTAATTACAGCAGGTAACAAGTCACATCTGGGTATTACTATATAGTGTAATTACAGCAGGTAACAAGTCACATCTGGGTATGATTGTACAGTGTAATTACAGCAGGTAACAAGTCACATCTGGATATTACTGTATAGTGTAATTACAGCAGGTAACAAGTCACATGACTGTACAGTGTAATTACAGCAGGTAACAAGTCACATGACTGTACAGTGTAATTACAGCAGGTAACAAGTCACATCTGGTTATGACTGTACAGTGTAATTACAGCAGGTAACAAGTCACATCTGGTTATGACTGTACAGTGTAATTACAGCAGGTAACAAGTCACATCTGGGTATGACTGTACAGTGTAATTACAGCAGGTAACAAGTCACATCTGGTTATGACTGTACAGTGTAATAACAACAGGTAACAAGTCACATCTGGTTATGACTGTACAGTGTAATTACAGCAGGTAACAAGTCACATGACTGTACAGTGTAATTACAGCAGGTAACAAGTCACATCTGGTTATGACTGTACAGTGTAATTACAGCAGGTAACAAGTCACATCTGGTTATGACTGTACAGTGTAATTACAGCAGGTAACAAGTCACATCTGGGTATGACTGTACAGTGTAATTACAGCAGATAACAAGTCACATCTGGTTATGACTGTACAGTGTAATAACAACAGGTAACAAGTCACATCTGGTTATGACTGTACAGTGTAATTACAGCAGGTAACAAGTCACATGACTGTACAGTGTAATTACAGCAGGTAACAAGTCACATCTGGTTATGACTGTACAGTGTAATTACAGCAGGTAACAAGTCACATCTGGTTATGACTGTACAGTGTAATAACAACAGGTAACAAGTCACATCTGGTTATGACTGTACAGTGTAATTACAGCAGGTAACAAGTCACATCTGGTTATTACTGTACAGTGTAATTACAGCAGGTAACAAGTCACATCTGGTTATTACTGTACAGTGTAATTATAGCAGGTAACAAGTCACATCTGGGTATTACTGTATAGTGTAATTACAGCAGGTAACAAGTCACATCTGGGTATGACTGTACAGTGTAATTACAGCAGGTAACAAGTCACATCTGGGTATTACTGTATAGTGTAATTACAGCAGGTAACAAGTCACATCTGGTTATTACTGTACAGTGTAATTACAGCAGGTAACAAGTCACATCTGGTTATTACTGTACAGTGTAATTATAGCAGGTAACAAGTCACATCTGGGTATTACTGTATAGTGTAATTACAGCAGGTAACAAGTCACATCTGGGTATGACTGTACAGTGTAATTACAGCAGGTAACAAGACACATCTGGGTATGACTGTACAGTGTAATTACAGCAGGTAACAAGTCACATCTGGGAATGAATGTACAGTGTAATTACAGCAGGTAACAAGTCACATATGAGTATTACTGTATAGTGTAATTACAGCAGGTAACAAGTCACATCTGGGTATTACTGTATAGTGTAATTACAGCAGGTAACAAGTCACATCTGGGTATGACTGTACAGTGTAATTACAGCAGGTAAAAAGTCACATCTGGGTGTGATTGTACAGTGTAATTACAGCAGGTAACAAGTCACATCTGGGTATGACTGTACAGTGTAATTACAGCAGGTAACAAGTCACATCTGGGAATTAATGTACAGTGTAATTACAGCAGGTAACAAGTCACATCTGGGTATTACTGTACAGTGTAATTACAGCAGGTAACAAGACACATATGGGTATTACTGTACAGTGTAATTACAGCAGGTAACAAGTCACATCTGGGTATTACTGTATAGTGTAATTACAGCAGGTAACAAGTCACATCTGGGTATGATTGTACAGTGTAATTACAGCAGGTAACAAGTCACATCTGGGTATTACTGTATAGTGTAATTACAGCAGGTAACAAGTCACATGACTGTACAGTGTAATTACAGCAGGTAACAAGTCACATCTGGGTAGTACTGTATAGTGTAATTACAACAGGTAACAAGTCACATCTGGGTATGACTGTACAGTGTAATTACAGCAGGAAACCAGTCACATCTGGGTATGACTGTACAGTGTAATTACAACAGGTAACAAGTCACATCTGGTTATGACTATACAGTGTAATTACAGCAGGTAACAAGTCACATCTGGGTATGACTGTACAGTGTAATTACAGCAGGTAACAAGTCACATATGGGTATGACTGTACAGGGTAATTGCAGCAGGTAACAAGTCACATCTGGGTATGACTGTACAGTGTAATTACAGCAGTTAACAAGTCACATCTGGGTATTACTGTACAGTGTAATTACAGCAGGTAACAAGACACATATGGGTATTACTGTACAGTGTAATTACAGCAGGTAACAAGTCACATCTGGGTATTACTGTATAGTGTAATTACAGCAGGTAACAAGTCACATCTGGGTATGATTGTACAGTGTAATTACAGCAGGTAACAAGTCACATCTGGATATTACTGTATAGTGTAATTACAGCAGGTAACAAGTCACATGACTGTACAGTGTAATTACAGCAGGTAACAAGTCACATGACTGTACAGTGTAATTACAGCAGGTAACAAGTCACATCTGGTTATGACTGTACAGTGTAATTACAGCAGGTAACAAGTCACATCTGGTTATGACTGTACAGTGTAATTACAGCAGGTAACAAGTCACATCTGGGTATGACTGTACAGTGTAATTACAGCAGGTAACAAGTCACATCTGGTTATGACTGTACAGTGTAATAACAACAGGTAACAAGTCACATCTGGTTATGACTGTACAGTGTAATTACAGCAGGTAACAAGTCACATGACTGTACAGTGTAATTACAGCAGGTAACAAGTCACATCTGGTTATGACTGTACAGTGTAATTACAGCAGGTAACAAGTCACATCTGGTTATGACTGTACAGTGTAATTACAGCAGGTAACAAGTCACATCTGGGTATGACTGTACAGTGTAATTACAGCAGGTAACAAGTCACATCTGGTTATGACTGTACAGTGTAATAACAACAGGTAACAAGTCACATCTGGTTATGACTGTACAGTGTAATTACAGCAGGTAACAAGTCACATGACTGTACAGTGTAATTACAGCAGGTAACAAGTCACATCTGGTTATGACTGTACAGTGTAATTACAGCAGGTAACAAGTCACATCTGGTTATGACTGTACAGTGTAATAACAACAGGTAACAAGTCACATCTGGTTATGACTGTACAGTGTAATTACAGCAGGTAACAAGTCACATCTGGTTATTACTGTACAGTGTAATTACAGCAGGTAACAAGTCACATCTGGTTATTACTGTACAGTGTAATTATAGCAGGTAACAAGTCACATCTGGGTATTACTGTATAGTGTAATTACAGCAGATAACAAGTCACATCTGGGTATGACTGTACAGTGTAATTACAGCAGGTAACAAGTCACATCTGGGTATTACTGTATAGTGTAATTACAGCAGGTAACAAGTCACATCTGGTTATTACTGTACAGTGTAATTACAGCAGGTAACAAGTCACATCTGGTTATTACTGTACAGTGTAATTATAGCAGGTAACAAGTCACATCTGGGTATTACTGTATAGTGTAATTACAGCAGGTAACAAGTCACATCTGGGTATGACTGTACAGTGTAATTACAGCAGGTAACAAGACACATCTGGGTATGACTGTACAGTGTAATTACAGCAGGTAACAAGTCACATCTGGGAATAAATGTACAGTGTAATTACAGCAGGTAACAAGTCACATATGAGTATTACTGTATAGGTGTAATTACAGCAGGTAACAAGTCACATCTGGGTATTACTGTATAGTGTAATTACAGCAGGTAACAAGTCACATCTGGGTATTACTGTATAGTGTAATTACAGCAGGTAACAAGTCACATCTGGGTATTACTGTACAGTGTAATTACAGCAGGTAATAAGTCACATCTGGGTATAACTGTATAGTGTAATTACAGCAGGTAACAAGTCACATCTGGGTATAACTGTATAGTGTAGTTACAGCAGGTAACAAGTCACATCTGGGTATTACTGTACAGTGTAATTACAGCAGGTAACAAGTCACATCTGGGTATTACTGTACAGTGTAATTACAGCAGGTAACAAGTCACATCTGGGTATGACTGTACAGTGTAATTACAGCAGGTAACAAGTCACATCTGGGTGTGATTGTACAGTGTAATTACAGCAGGTAACAAGTCACATCTGGGTATGACTGTACAGTGTAATTACAGCAGGTAACAAGTCACATCTGGGAATTAATGTACAGTGTAATTACAGCAGGTAACAAGTCACATCTGGGTATTACTGTACAGTGTAATTACAGCAGGTAACAAGTCACATCTGGGTATTACTGTACAGTGTAATTACAGCAGGTAACAAGTCACATCTGGGTATTACTGTACAGTGTAATTACAGCAGGTAACAAGTCACATCTGGGTATGACTGTACAGTGTAATTACAGCAGGTAACAAGTCACATCTGGGTGTGATTGTACAGTGTAATTACAGCAGGTAACAAGTCACATCTGGGTATTACTGTATAGTGTAATTACAGCAGGTAACAAGTCACATCTGGGTATGATTGTACAGTGTAATTACAGCAGGTAACAAGTCACATCTGGGTATTACTGTATAGTGTAATTACAGCAGGTAACAAGTCACATGACTGTACAGTGTAATTACAGCAGGTAACAAGTCACATCTGGGTAGTACTGTATAGTGTAATTACAACAGGTAACAAGTCACATCTGGGTATGACTGTACAGTGTAATTACAGCAGGAAACCAGTCACATCTGGGTATGACTGTACAGTGTAATTACAACAGGTAACAAGTCACATCTGGTTATGACTATACAGTGTAATTACAGCAGGTAACAAGTCACATCTGGGTATGACTGTACAGTGTAATTACAGCAGGTAACAAGTCACATATGGGTATGACTGTACAGGGTAATTGCAGCAGGTAACAAGTCACATCTGGGTATGACTGTACAGTGTAATTACAGCAGGTAACAAGTCACATCTGGGTATTACTGTACAGTGTAATTACAGCAGGTAACAAGTCACATCTGGGTATTACTGTATAGTGTAATTACAGCAGGTAACAAGTCACATCTGGGTATTACTGTATAGTGTAATTACAGCAGGTAACAAGTCACATCTGGGTATGATTGTACAGTGTAATTACAGCAGGTAACAAGTCACATCTGGATATTACTGTATAGTGTAATTACAGCAGGTAACAAGTCACATGACTGTACAGTGTAATTACAGCAGGTAACAAGTCACATGACTGTACAGTGTAATTACAGCAGGTAACAAGTCACATCTGGTTATGACTGTACAGTGTAATTACAGCAGGTAACAAGTCACATCTGGTTATGACTGTACAGTGTAATTACAGCAGGTAACAAGTCACATCTGGGTATGACTGTACAGGGTAATTACAGCAGGTAACAAGTCACATCTGGTTATTACTGTACAGTGTAATTATAGCAGGTAACAAGTCACATCTGGGTATTACTGTATAGTGTAATTACAACAGGTAACAAGTCACATCTGGTTATGACTGTACAGTGTAATTACAGCAGGTAACAAGTCACATCTGGTTATTACTGTACAGTGTAATTACAGCAGGTAACAAGTCACATCTGGTTATTACTGTACAGTGTAATTACAGCAGGTAACAAGTCACATCTGGGTATTACTGTATAGTGTAATTACAGCAGGTAACAAGTCACATCTGGGTATGACTGTACAGTGTAATTACAGCAGGTAACAAGTAACATCTGGGTATGACTGTACAGTGTAATTACAGCAGGTAACAAGTAACATCTGGGTATTACTGTATAGTGTAATTACAGCAGGTAACAAGTCACATCTGGGAATGAATGTACAGTGTAATTACAGCAGGTAACAAGTCACATATGAGTATTACTGTATAGTGTAATTACAGCAGGTAACAAGTCACATCTGGGTATTACTGTATAGTGTAATTACAGCAGGTAACAAGTCACATCTGGGTATTACTGTATAGTGTAATTACAGCAGGTAACAAGTCACATCTGGGTATTACTGTACAGTGTAATTACAGCAGGTAATAAGTCACATCTGGGTATAACTGTATAGTGTAATTACAGCAGGTAACAAGTCACATCTGGGTATAACTGTATAGTGTAATTACAGCAGGTAACAAGTCACATCTGGGTATTACTGTACAGTGTAATTACAGCAGGTAACAAGTCACATCTGGGTATTACTGTACAGTGTAATTACAGCAGGTAACAAGTCACATCTGGGTATGACTGTACAGTGTAATTACAGCAGGTAACAAGTCACATCTGGGTGTGATTGTACAGTGTAATTACAGCAGGTAACAAGTCACATCTGGGTATGACTGTACAGTGTAATTACAGCAGGTAACAAGTCACATCTGGGTATGACTGTACAGTGTAACTACAGCAGGTAACAAGTCACATGACTGTACAGTGTAATTACAGCAGGTAACAAGTCACATCTAGGTATTACTGTATAGTGTAATTACAGCAGGTAACAAGTCACATCTGGGTATGACTGTACAGTGTAATTACAGCAGGTAACAAGTCACATCTGGGTATGACTGTACAGTGTAATTACAGCAGGTAACAAGTCACATCTGGGTTTTACTGTACAGTGTAATTACAGCAGGTAACAAGTCATATCTGGGTATGACTGTAAAGTGTAATTACAGCAGGTAACAAGTCACATCTGGGTTTTACTGTACAGTGTAATTACAGCAGGTAACAAGTCACATCTGGGTATGGCTGTACAGTGTAATTACAGCAGGTAACAAGTCACATCTGGGTAGTACTGTACAGGGTAATTACAGCAGGTAACAAGTCACATATGGGTATTACTGTACAGTGTAATTACAGCAGGTAACAAGTCACATCTAGGTATTACTGTACAGTGTAATTACAGCAGGTAACAAGACACATCTGGGTATGATTGTACAGTGTAATTACAGCAGGTAACAAGTCACATCTGGGTATTACTGTACAGTGTAATTACAGCAGGTAACAAGTCACATCTGGGTATGAATGTACAGTAATTACAGCAGGTAACAAGACACATCTAAGTATGACTGTACAGTATAATTACAGCAGGTAACAAGTCACATCTGGGTATGATTATACAGTGTAATTACAGCAGGTAACAAGTCACATCTGGGTATGACTGTACAGTGTAATTACAGCAGGTAACAAGACACATCTAGGTATGACTGTACAGTTTAATTACAGCAGGTAACAAGTCACATCTGGGTATGACTGTACATTGTTATTACAGCAGGTAACAAGTCACATCTGGGTAGTACTGTACAGGGTAATTACAGCAGGTAACAAGTCACATATGGGTATTACTGTACAGTGTAATTACAGCAGGTAACAAGACACATCTAGGTATGACTGTACAGTTTAATTACAGCAGGTAACAAGTCACATCTGGGTATGACTGTACATTGTTATTACAGCAGGTAACAAGTCACATCTGGGTATGACTGTACATTGTTATTACAGCAGGTAACAAGTCACATCTGGGTATGACTGTACATTGTTATTACAGCAGGTAACAAGTCACATCTGGGTGTGATTGTACAGTGTAATTACAGCAGGTAACAAGTCACATCTGGGTGTGATTGTACAGTGTAATTACAGCAGGTAACAAGTCAAATCTAGGTATTACTGTATAGTGTAATTACAGCAGGTAACAAGACACATCTGGGTATGACTGTACATTGTTATTACAGCAGGTAACAAGTCACATCTGGGTATTACTGTACAGTGTAATTACAGCAGGTAACAAGACACATCTGGGTATGACTGTACATTGTTATTACAGCAGGTAACAAGTCACATCTGGGTATTACTGTACAGTGTAATTACAGCAGGTAACAAGACACATCTGGGTATGACTGTACTTTGTTATTACAGCAGGTAACAAGTCCCATCTGGGTACGGGTCCCTAACTAATAATGGTTAACTCTGCTTCTCACTGGCTATTCAGAACAACCCCCACAGAGACCATAGTTGGTTTATTAAGCATAGGAGCATCCATGTTTTATAACACAAACCGCTGTTCTATATATTCTCTTTTACATGAAACAATGAAAATATCTGAGTATTGTGTCTCTCTTACATAATAACTGCACATTAAATGTTTCCTATACAGAGGTGAGTTCAACAAAGAAAAGATATGAAGTTCCTTTACCATCGCAGATCACCAGGTCTAAGAACCCCCTGAACCCATCAGAAGTTGTAAGGGTACGTCTGTAATTATATAGATATTATTTATTAACTACTAATGTAAAAATATAGTAAAAAAAATGTTTTATACAAATTATTTCTTATGAAAACAATGATTTCGTTTTGTTTAAGATTAGTCCTTGGGTCATTGGTGCAGCCTAATTTTGACAGCGTTAATTTGTTAAGGACATTTGTAAAATGCATTCTGCTATAAGGCTTAGTGCCCAATCACTGGATGCATCAGAATTGATGTACAAAAAAGTGGTCCATGGTCATGTGATCATTATGATTGGCTGTAACATTTCAAAAATTACAAGTTTGTTAACATTGACTTTTCTTGGCCTCTCCCCTTCTGTCCCAGTGAATGCATAAAATACAAAATATTACATTTATTTAAAAAAAGTTTATTCTTTCTATAAAGTGTTTTTTTTCTGTTTTTTTTTTTTGACACCTTAATTTTATTTTCTGTCCTTGGTGATTAAAGGGTTCAACATAAGGGTCTAGATTACAAGTAGAGCACAAAATGCGATATCACGTGCTCGATATTTGCGCTCCATTCATTAATACCAGCGCACATATTACAAGCTAGGTTTGCCTCGAAGCCTTGAACTCACAAGAGCGTGCTTCCATAGGCTCCAATGAGAGGCTCGTTCTCATGACATGACAAAGTACCTAGCGCAGCGCAGGGGGCAATTCGCACAGCGCTGGGTAGCAAAAGAATGAATATATATATATGTTTATGTTTTTATATCTGTATATTATTAACACATAAATATATATGTAAATAAGCATATAAATATATCTTTTTAGTAAAAACACAGACCCCCATTCACCTTTTTTTCTTCAAACTTCCCACATCCCCTGATTTTAACGCCTTATAACTGCATTGTGTAGAGTTTTATTAAAAAAGTAAAAATGCTTATAATTTTTTTTATGTAAAGGAACTCTCCACTTTATTTGGGGGGAAATTAGGGCAACTTTTTTTTTATTAACCAGAGGTCTGACCTCTGGTTAATTGCACTAAGCGCAAAGTGCTCCTGCGAGCTTGCGGGAGTATTAACCAACCTCTTGTGATGGCGGTTTATTTAACGTGTGGGCGTAAACTGGTAAGTTTAGATGAATAGTCTAGTCAAAAATTAAACTTTCATGATTGAGATAGTGCAGCAGCTTTCTAATTTACTCCTGTTATCAGTTTTTCTTCGTTCTCTTGCTATCTTTATTTTAATGTAAGCTTAGGAGCCGGACAATTTTTGGTTCAGCACCTGGGTAACACTTTCTGATTGGTGTCTAAATGTAGCCAACAATTACCAAGCTCTACCCAGGTGCTGAACCAAAAATGGTCCGGCTCCTAAGCTTACATTAAAATAAAGATCCTAAGAGAACAAAGAAAAATTGATAATAGGATTAAATTAGAAAGTTGCTTAAAATTGCTGCGCTATGTGAATCATGAAAGTTTCATTTTGACTAAACTATCACTTTAAAATAGTGCTCCACTTGTAATCTAGCCGAATATGTCAAAATACCTCTAGATAAATACCTTGGGGTGTCTAAATTCTACAAATATATTATTTTCTGGGTGACCACTATTTCGCTTACAGGCCTAACATAGCAAATTTTATTGTTAATACAATAATTCCATCTATATTGCATTTGGCCTTTATTTGCTATAAATTACTTGGAAGCCTAGACATATGGGGTATAACCTAAAATCAGGACAACGTAATGAATTCATATGAACGTATTTTTCTTTAGCTACACAAGTTTTGTTGAAAAGAAAACTACAAAACTTTTTTCATTTGTGCCCCATTTTTCAGTATTTAAAATCCTATTTTCTGTGTTATGTACATATATAGGGTATCTCAAGAAGGCCTGTTTGTGTGTTAAATAACTGTATATAATATGTATGTGGGCACTTAAAATGAGAGAGGGAAATTAAGGTGAAGCCATTGAGAAAAAATGCCCAAATTATCTCTGTTATTTATGAATGGAAACTGGGACAAAACTCTTACAGTAAAAACTAGGTTTTGTAAGCACTAGGTATGAATATATGCTGTGCACAGATAGTAGCTGTAAAGAAATGACTGAGAGCAGTCTATGGGGACGAATTATCAAGCTCCGAATGGAGCTTGATGCCTCGGTTTCCGTGTGAGCCTTCAGACCGCTGCTCCATAACTTGTCCGCTGCCTCTGAGGCTGCAGTCTTCAATCCGCCCGATCCTATACGATCGGGCTGATTGACACCCCCTACTAGCGGGCGATTGGCCGCGAATCTGCAGGGGGCGGCATTTCACAAGCAGTTCACAAGAACTGCTTGTGTAATGATAAATGCCGACAGCGTATGCTGTCGGTATTTATTGATGTGCGGTGGACATTAAACGCTACATCGTATCATGTCCACTCGCAGTTTGATAAATTGACCCCAATAAGGGTTTTTATTTTGACAATGAATCGCTCCTTCTGTAATTATTTAGAATATTCTTCAAATTTGACCATTCAAAGGGTTCCAAATTTGAGGTCCAAGAAATAATGACATCGCTAATTAAAGGGACATGATATTTTTTCTTTAATGATTTACACAGAGCATATAATTTTAAACAACTTTCCAATCTACTTCTATCTAATTTGCTTCAATCTCCTGGTATTCTTTGTTGAAGAAGCAGCAATGCACTACTGGGAGCTAGTTAAATGCATTGGGTGAGCCAATAACATTAAGCATATATGTGCAGCCACCAATCAGCATCTCCTCAGCCTACCTAGGTATCCTTTTCAACAAAGGATAAAGAGGGAACAAAACAAATTAGATAATTAAAGTACATTGGAAAGTTTTTTAAAATCACATGGTCTATCTGAATCGTGAAAGATAATATTTGGGCTGTGTGCCCCTTTAAACCATATTTAAATAGTACATTACTTTTAATTGCTGAATTGCTACACTTATGGATTAATGGTTCATTTTCTGAATTAATATATTTCCTCTCTGCACATCCAGACACCACAGCAACAAAAGCCAACCAATAAGCAGCCAGAGTCTTCCTTGGAGATTAAAAAGAACAAGGATATTCATAAAGGTGAGACAGCTTTATGTCATTTATTTAATACTTTTATACTTTTAAATAGCAATATAAGTTGTTTATTACATCCAGGAATAAATATAAATATATACAAAACACAAGGGGCAAGATTACATATGCAGCGGTGCTCGCAAAAGCCGGCGGCGCCAGTTTTTACATGGTTTTGGTATCACATATACAGCGCTGCATATAAATTCGCCGCGTATATTTCACCCGTTCGGCTGCAAATTTTACTTCCATAAGCTAACATAGAACCGCGTTGCAAATCGGTATCACATATTCAGCACAAGGACGTGAGAAATTTTACTCCATTTTCACCTCGCCACACATAGGCAGGCGCAGCAAGCCTTGCGCTGAGTATGTGAGCACTGTAACTTCCATAACTGCCTGAAAATATTAACTAACACCTAACGCATGCGCAATATCTATCTACCTCCTGAAAATAATTAACACCTAACGCATGCGCAATATTTATCTACCTGTCAACTGCAATTACTAATAAAGTATAGTAAATCCTAATCTGCCATTTACCCACATCGCAATAAACCTAATAAAGTATATTAACCCCTAATCCGCCATTAACCCACATCGCAATAAACCTAATAAAAAGTAAATTAACCCCTAATCCTCCATTAACCCACATCGCAATAAACCTAATAAAGTATATTAAACCCTAATCTGCCCTTAACCCACATGGCTATAAACCTAATAAAACTATTAATCCCTAATCCGCCAAACCCACATAACGCAAATAACTAATTAAATTAATAAGCCCCCTAACCTAACACCCCATAAATTAAACCCAATTACCTAAATTAAAAAAATACTAAGTTACAATTAAAATAATAAAGCTAACATTACTTACTTACTTACTAAAGGGGCATTTGTATGGGCATTGCCCTTAAAAGGGCATTCAGCTCTTTTACTGCCCTTTAAAGGGCATGCAGCTCTTTTTAGAGTGCCCAGAAATCCCTAATCTAAAAAAAAACAACCCCCCCCCAAAAAAAGTTTAAGTCTACTCCCCCAAATAGGTACTCCCCGTTCCTGAAGTTTGGCGGAGAAGGTCCTGTTCCAGACGGTAAAGTCTTCTTCCAATCGGCCCACATCTTCTTCCAAGCGGGGACCTCTTCCTTCATCCAGGACCAAGCCGGAGCGGAGATGAGCGCTGAGCAGGACCGGCGACCACAGAGCCATGGAGTGTGGAGGGTCCTTTTCACACGATCGCCGCCGTACACTGAATAGTGAATTCAAGGTACGTGATTAAATATGGTGTCCCTTGCATTCCTATTGGCTGATTTGGTTCTTCAAATTAAAATCAGCCAATAGGATGAGAGCTACTGAAATCCTATTGGCTGATTTGAACAACCAATAGGATTTTTAAGGGCAGTAAAAAAAGAGCTGAATGCCCTTTTAAGGCCAATGCCCATACAAATGCCCCTTTAGGGGTATTGGGTAGTTTAGGATTTTTTAGTATTAGGTTTTTTTATTTTGGGGGGTTTAGTAGGTGGGGGTTTTTTACTGTTAGAGGGGGGACTTAGTTTTTTTTTTAAGGAAAAGAGCTGTTTAACTTAGGGCAATGCCCTACAAAAGGCCCTTTAAAGGGCTATTCGTAGTTTAGTATTAGATTAGGGGGTGTTTTTATTTTGGGGGGCTTTTTATTTTCATAGGGATTAGGTTTAATTTTTTTATTTTTGATAATTTGGTTTATTATTTTCTGTAATGTTAGACTTTTTGTTTTTTGTAATCTTAGATTAAGTTAATCTTAGTTTTTTTTATTTTTAAGTAATGTTAGCTTTTTTATTTTAATTCACCTAGATTACGAGTTTTGAACGAGTCCCGATATCGCTGCCACCTAAATAAAATTATTAACCCCTAATGTGCTACCGCCGCCACTATACTGAAGTTATTAACCCCTATTTCGCAGCACCCCAACATCACCGCAACTATATTAAAGTTATTAACCCCTATTACGCTGCTCCCCAACATTGCTGCAACTAAATTATTATTAACCCCTAAACCTCTGGCCTCCCACATCAATACCACTAAAAAAACCTATTAACCCCTAAACCACCCCCCCCCCCACATCGCAACAACCTAAATTAAACTATATTAACCCCTAAACCTAACCCTAACGTAACCCTAACCCTAAACCTAACACTCCCTAACTTTAACATAATGAAATTAGATCTAAATTAAATTTACAATTATTAACTAAATAATTCCAATTTAAAACTAAATACTTACCTGTGAAATAAAACCTAAGCTAGCTACAATATATCTAATAGTTATATTGCAGCTAGCTTAGGTTTTATTTTTATTTCACAGGTAAGTTTGTATTTATTTTAACTAGGTAGACTAGTTAGTAAATAGTTATTAACTATTTACTAACTACCTAGTTAAAATAAATACAAACTTACCTGTGAAATAAAACCTAACCTGCCTTACACTAAAACCTAACATTACAAAAAATAAAAAAAACCTACCATTACAAAAACCCCACAAAATTATAAAAAAAAAAAAAAAAAAAAAAGATTATTGCTATATACCCTTTAAAAAAAAAAAAAAAAAACACCCCAAAATAAAAAAAGCCTAATCTAGAATAAACTACCAAGGGCCCTTAATAAGGGCCTTTTGTAGGGCATTGCTTGAGTTAAACAGCTCTTTTAAGCCAAAATATATACAAACACCCTTTAACACTATACAAACCCCCACCCCCAAACTACCAAGGGCCCTTAAAAGGACCTTTTGGGGAGCCCTTAAAATGGCCTTTTGTAGGGCATGGCCCTAAGTTAAACAGCTCTTTTGCTAAAAAAAAAATTGAACAGCCAATAGGATTTAAGCAGCTCTCATTCTATTGGCTGATTCATCATCCAATAGAATTAGAGCTGCTTAAATCCTATTGGCTGATTTGAACAGCCAATAGGATTTTAGCAGCTCTAATTCTGATTGGCTGATTCAAAATTTTCAGCCAATAGGAATGCAAGGGACGCCATCTTGGATCGCCTACCTTGCATTGAAGATTCAGTGTACGGCGGCGACCATATGAAGAGGATGCTCTGCGCCGGATGTCTTCAGGATAGGCCCGCTCCGCCCCTCCGGGATCAAGATAGAAGCTGCCGCCTGGATGAAGATTGAAGAGGTCGCCTGGATGAAGACTTCTCGCCGCCTGGATCAGGACTTCAATTCAAGCGGGACTTCAAAAACTGTAAGTGGATCGTCAGGGGGTTAGTGTTAGGGATGGGCGAATGTGTACATTTTTGAATTTCGAATGTAGAACTAATGTTATTACCGAAATTCGAATTATAAATCCGAATGTTCATAAGAACGAATATTCTTAAAAATTCTATAATCGAATGTTATTTGCAGTTTTCGAATGTCACTTTCTAATTCGAATGTTTATACTTATATCGAATGTCCACATTCGAAATTTCGAATTTAACATTCTATTTAACAAATACTATTTAGAAGTTCAATAGTTCATGTGGTAGGGAGGGAATCTAGTAAACTGATACATAATAGATACAAATATATCATTTCGAATGTTTCTATATAGAATATTGCATAATTTGAATATTACATTTAAAGAAAGCATTAAAAATACTATTACAATCTAAATTCAAATTTTTCGAAAAGAATATTTTCGAATGTAATCATAAAATTCGAAACCGAACATTCGAAAATCGAATGTTAGAATGTTATGTATACATTCGAAATTCGATTAGAATGAACGAATGTGTTAAAATTTGCGCCGTTTTTCGAATGTTGCAAAACATTCGCCCATCCCTAGTTAGTGTTAGGCTTTTTTGGGTGTTTTTTTTTTTTTAGTTTAGGGTCTGGGCAGTAAAAGACCTAAATGCCCTTTTAAGGGCAATGCCCATACATATGCCCTTTTCAGGGCAATGGGTAGCTTAGTTTTTTTTAGAATTAGGTTTTTTATCATGGGGGGTTGGTTGGGTGCTGGGTTTTACTGTTGGGGTTCTTTGTGTTTTTTTACAGGTAAAAGAGCTGATATCTTTGGGCCAATGCCCCACAAAAGCCCTTTAAAAGGCCATTGGTAGTTTATCATTGGCTAGGTTTTTTTTTTTAATTTTGGGTGGGCTTTTTTATTTATTTATTTATTATTTATGTTTGTTATTTTTTGTAATTTAGTATTTTTTTGTTTTTGTATTTAGATACTTTGTAGTGTTAGGATTTTTTTAATGTGTAGTTTAGTTTAATTTTCTTGGTAGTTAGTTTAATTTTAGTTTAATAATTATATTAGTTTAAACTTAGTTTTTTTAATTTGACAGGTAAGTTTTAATTTAATTTAAGATAGGGAAATTGTAAATTTAATATAAAGTTAGGGGAGCGTTAGGTTTAGGGGTGAATAGTTACGTTTAGTTTAATTCTATATGGAGGGCTAAAGGTTTAGGGATTAATAGTTGAGTATATTTTGTTGAGGGGGGCTTGCGGTTTAGGGGTTAATAGGTTTATTATAGGGGCGGTGGTGTAGGGCTTAATAACTTTAGTATAGTGGGGGCGATGTGGGTGGACGGCTGATTAGGGGAAAATAATATTTAAATAGTGTTTGTGATGTGGGAGGGCGGCAGTTTAGGGGTTAATAACTTTAGTATAGTGGTGAGGATGTCAGGGAGCGGCGGAATAGGGGTTATTATCTTTTTAAAGTGGTGGTGATATCAGGAGCGGCAGATTAGGGGTTAATAAATTTAATGTAGTGTTTGCGATGCAGGAGGGCCTTGGTTTAGGGGTTAATAGGTAGTTTATGGGTGTACTTTTTAACACTTTAGTTATGAGTTTTATGTTACAGCTTTGTAGCATAAAGCTCATAACTACTGACTTTAGATGGCGTTACAGATATTGTCGTTTTAGGCTGTAATGCTCGCTTTTTAGACAGAACGCAAAACTCGCAATACCAGTGCTATGGGAATCCCATGAAAAAACGTAATTTTTATGAGTGCGGGACTGACGTTGCATTACAGGCTAAAAGGCTTGCGGTACACCTATACCGGCAAGACTTGTAATGGCTGCGTAAGGGAAAATGATGCTTTATTGGCCACAACGCTGCTATTTGACTCATAACGCACAACTCGTAATCTAGGTGATTGTAATTTAGTATTTTTTAATTTAGGTAATTGGGGTTAATTTAGGGGGCTTAGTAATTTAATTAGTTATTTGCGTTGTGGGGGCTTGGCGGATTAGGGGTTAATACTTTTATTAGGTTTATTGCGATGTGGGTTAATGGCGGATTAGGGGTTAATACTTTTATTAGGTTTATTGCGATGTGGGTTAATGGCGGATTAGGGGTTAATACTTTTATTAGGTTTATTGCGATGTGGGTTTGATGGAGGATATAGGGGATTTACGTGTCGGGTTTATTTTTGGGAGGCGGGTTAGACTTTTATGGGAGATTTTATTTTATTTTTTTATTTTCTTAGACACCGGCAGTTTCTAAAGTGCCGTAAGTCACTGGCGACTCCAGAAATTTGTATTTATGCTCATCTGCACATAGCTAGTTTATCCGACTTACGGCACTTTATAAACTGCCAGCGCCGTTTATGTGATACCCCGATGTGCGAGGTGAAATTACAGACGGCGCAGTTTTCAGCAGTTGCACTGAAGCCTGCGCCGTATATGTCATCTCGCCCAAGATCTTTTAGATAAATTTATTTTTTTATACTTCTAAGCTTGTAATACACAAAATATACAAAAATGACATTTTCTGGCAAAAACACCATAGTTTGATTGCCCTTTCTATCAAAAACTGCCCTTCTTTGAACCTTTTCTAAGTCTTTAAGGCAGTGATGTCTCTAGGGGAGCACTGCCCCCCAACATAACAGCTGTCCCCCAATGTTCCCACTCAACTGTGATCATCTTCCTTATACGTCGCTCTTCATCTGCTGCACCTCTCTGCCAATCCCTTCACTGGCTTCTTCTTGCCTCTAGGATTAAACACAAAATTCTCACTCTGACATACAAAGCCCTCAACTGCACTGCTCCCCCCTACATCTCAGACCTTGTCTCTAGATACTCTCCCTCCCGCCCTCTTCGCTCTGCTCATGATCTCCTACTCTCCTCCTCTCTTATTACCTCCTCACACTCCCATTTACAGGACTTCTCCAGACTGGCTCCCATCTTGTGGAACTCTCTGCCTCGCTCTACAAGACTCCCCCCCCCTAGTTTTGTAAGCTTCAAGCACTCCCTAAAGACTTTACTTTTCAGGGATGCATACAACATACACTAGCCTTTCCTAACTCCATCCTTGAACCCCTTAGCATGTAAGCCTATGAGCCTAGCTGTTTGTAGATTACCTTGTATGTATGTATTGGGTACTTGTAAAGCATGGCTAATCACCCGTAAGGGTCTCAAGGTGCTGCTCATTTTATCAACCTCGGAAGGATGAAAGGCTGAGTGGATCTCGCCGGGATCGAACCTGAAACCCTTGGGTTGCTACAGAGCTCAGCCACAGGGCCTTAGCATGTTGAGCTATCTGTCCGACCTTCATAAGAGCCGACTACAACAGTGCAACTCTCTGCAGGGCCCTCTACCCATTTGACCCCTATAAATGTTATCTTGTATACCGCCTATGTTTATAGCGCTGTGGAATCTGTTGGCGCTCTACAAATACCTGGTAATAATAATAATCTCTCTGTTCAGAATCCCCGCACTATACCAGGCCCCACCCACAGAATGCTGGCCCACCCATGTAATCCAAGGTCCCTCCCATGAACCTGATGGCCCCACCCACCAAACATAAGTGGTCTCCTGGAAAGTACCCCCCAATAATTAAGTCCTGGAGAGACCACTGCTGCAATATAGAAGCATATATCGCATATATTGTGGGTTCCGTTCCAGACCACATCAATAAAACAAATATAGCAATAAAGTGAGTCACACTAAGTTTTTGTTTCCCAGTGCATATAAAAGTTATATTTACAATTTACTGTAATCTATTAAAGGGATACTAAACCCACATTTTTCTTTCATAATTCGGATAGAGCAGTAATTTTAAACAACTTTCTAATTTACTCCTATTATACATTTTTCTTTGTTCTCTTGCTATCTTTATTTGAAAAACAAGAATGTAAGCTTAGGAGCCGGCCCATTTTTGGTTCAGCACCTGGGTTGTGCTTGCTGATTGGTGGCTAAATGTAGCCATCAATCAGCAAGCGCTATCAAGGGTGCTCAACCAATAATTGGCGGACTCCTTAGCTTAGATTCCTGCTTTTTCAAATAAAGATGACAAGAGAACAAAGAAAAATTGATAATAGGGGTAAATTAGAAAGTTGCTTAAAATTACTGCTCTATCTGAATCATGAAAGAAAAAAATTGGGTTTAGTATCCCTTTAAGTGTGCAATAGAAAAACAGTATACATACCTTAATTAAAAAATACATTATTGCTAAAAAATGCTAACCATCATCTGAGCCTTCAGTAAGTCATAATCTTTTTGCTGGTGGTGTGCATATATAGATGCGTGTATATATGTGTAAGCATGTGTATTTATGTGTATATATGTGTTTATATGTGTATAGATGTGTATACATGTGTATTTATGTGTATATATGTGTATATATGTGTATATATATGTGTATGCATGTGTATTTATGTGTTTATATGTGTTTATATGTGTATAGATGTGTATTTATGTGTTTATATGTGTATACATGTGTATTTATGTGTATATATGTGTATACATGTGTATTTATGTGTTTATATGTGTATACATGTGTATTTATGTGTTTATATGTGTATATATGTGTATACATGTGTATTTATGTGTTTATATGTGTATATATGTGTATACATGTGTATTTATGTGTTTATATGTGTATAAATGTGTATTTATGTGTATATATGTGTATTTATGTGTTTATATGTGTATACATGTGTATTTGTGTTTATATGTGTATATATGTGTATACATGTGTATTTATGTGTTTATATGTGTATATATGTGTATACATGTGTATTTATGTGTTTATATGTGTATATATGTGTATACATGTGTATTTGTGTTTATATATGTATATATGTGTATAAATGTGTATTTATGTGTATATATATGTGTATACATGTGTATTTATGTGTTTATATGTGTATATATGTGTATACATGTGTATTTATGTGTTTATATATGTATATATGTTGGACAAATGGCACTGATAGTATGCCTGTACTTCTTAATAATTGGTGTTCAAAACTGTATTCCATATTTAAGGTGAACCCTTGCAAGAGATTTATATAGGGACAGCACTTTGCTGTCATCTAGTGTATCCATATAATCTTTTTATGCACTTATCTTATTTGCATTGGAAGTTGCTGCCTGACATTGATCATTACTTTTTTTACTTTTTTGTTTGTTGTCTATAAAAACCCTTAAATTCTTCTCCAACTCTGTTTCACTTTGTCTTGTTTAAAAGGGTAAAAGTAAAAAAGAACTATCCAATGGGAGAATTGTATTACTATTGCTTGCATATGACTAAGTGTTTAACCCATGGAAATGTTGTATTGGTAGTAATAAAATAGCCGAAGAACGCTATCAGAAAGATTGGAATTGACCTTAGTTATTCAGTTTGACCATTATGTTCCTTTAAATAAAATGTTTTAGTACATATCAATTCTTACAATGTATATGAATACTAGTATTGCAATAATACAAGGAACAAATTATATTTCTCTCTAGGTACAAGTGAGGATTTTAAGTTGATTTTGTCACA
Source organism: Bombina bombina (assembly GCF_027579735.1). Classification (NCBI taxonomy): domain Eukaryota; kingdom Metazoa; phylum Chordata; class Amphibia; order Anura; family Bombinatoridae; genus Bombina; species Bombina bombina. Next base: position 30,851,448 of record NC_069509.1, read on the forward strand.
GCTGAAGATGGAGAATTATGGAAGGAAAAAACTTACTCTTAAGGATGTATTATGTATTGGACAAGACACTCTACTGGACATAGAACTTCAGATACCTGAAAATACCCCATGGTATTTCCTACAGAAACTTATGGCTCTTAATAGTAAGGCACGAAATACAACACTGATCCAATGTGATTATGATGAGGATTTATTATGTTCTGGCTTTGAACAGGATCTATATTGTGAAAATGATTTTAACACATCAAATTCCTTACACCCCCTGGATGTTCTGTGCGTTCTTCTGCATTGCTCAGATGCATTTTTACAACAGGAAATTGTAACAAAAATGTGCATGTGCCAGTTTGCTGTCCCTCTGCTGCTCCCTTCTAGTGATGGCACAAACTTCACCCTCATGCTGTGGGCAATGAGAGAGATTGTAAAGTCATGGAGGCCCCAATCGTTAGCTGAGTCTAAAGGATTTATGGAACACAGCTTGGTGCAAATCTCTATGCCAACCTTCTCTTTTGTCCGAATAGGGAAATGCAACCTTTCCAAATCAAGAATTCTAAATCTACTGCTTAGTCAGACTCAGTCACACTATGATTATTTTGTGAATATTGACATGGAGTGTGGAAATATTCCTAGAAAAATATCTAATGGTTTAGTGGAAATATCTTGGTATTTTCCTGGAAGTGTAACTGGCTCTGACAATTATCCAGAACCCATTGCAATAACAAATCTACGTGGAGACCTGGTATCTAACTGGAAACAGTTCATGTTTTTAACAAAAGTATCATCAGCTGTTTTTATATTTGCTGAAAATCTTACTGAGAAGGAGTATGACTTGCTAACTAATTGCAGAGATGGAAATGCTAATTACTACTTCATAGTAGACTCAAGTGCTGAAAAACACATTTATCAGAGAACAGTTGGTTATCTGAAAAAGCTCTTCCCAGAACTAAATATGAAACATTTCTTATTTGCCAAGAATTCTAGAAATGTCACAGACTTGGTGAGGAAAATCCAAAACATTATTGTTGACTTTATAAAAAATCCTGGTAGGAATATTAAACTGGAGGAAATGGTCGACACAGCCAGTGCTCATGGCATTAATATAGATGAGAATATGGTAGAATCTCAGCAAATGAGAGAACGTGCTTGGGGAGTTGTCAAAGAGATAACGGATGTGTTAACATACAAAAGAGAGAAAATGAAACTGCAAGGAGAGCTCTGGAAAGAGTTGTCCAAAACAGAAAAAGAGATGTGTCGAATGAGAATGCAAGGTAACAATAACGGCAGTATTTACAGGTCTAAGCTAGAGAAAAAATGTGTACAGTTGCGTGGCCAACAATATCAGCATTGTATTCCCATTCCCGTTGGTATAAGTAATTTTATAAATGCAATAACTGGTGCATCTCAGGAAGGAAAACACTTTTTCCTAAAATGGATAAAATGGTATCTGGATTCAATTGCTAGAAAGAATCTATCAATGCTACAAGCTCAACATAAAGATAAATGCAAAACTCCAAGTCAACAAAAACAACTATATCAGAAAATGTCTGATAGCTCCTTAGGGGTTGAACACTTCTTGCGTGAGATTGGACAGTTTTACGAAGCAGAATATTTCAGAACTAAGCAGGAAAAACTGAATAAGACTCAGAGAAAATTTAATGAGCTTCCAGGAATAGCAGCAGATATCCTATTGGATGGGTTCCCACTGGAGCTGATTGATGGAGATGCCTCCAACATTCCCATACAATGGATATCTGATGTCCTAACTGAGATGGACAAGAAGACTGGAGGAGGGTGCAAGCTCAGGGTAATAACTGTGTTGGGGGTGCAGAGCTCAGGAAAATCTACCCTGCTGAATACCATGTTTGGCTTGCAATTTCCTGTGGCCAGTGGGCGATGCACACGAGGAGCCTTCATGACACTTATTAGAGTGAATGAGAACTTTAAAATGGAGCTGGGATGTGACTTTATTCTGGTGATTGACACTGAAGGTTTGAAAGCTCCAGAACTGGCTTCTCTGGAGGACAGTTATGAACATGACAATGAGTTGGCAACACTGGTGGTTGGGTTGAGTGACATTACCATAGTTAACATCTCAATGGAAAACACAACAGAAATGAAGAACACTTTGCAGATTGTGGTCCATGCGTTCCTTAGAATGAATGAAATTGGAAAGAAACCCATTTGTCAGATTGTTCATCAAAATGTTAGTGATGTTGCTGCTCATGACAAAAATAAGAGAAACAGAGATACACTTTTGCAAGAATTAAATGAAATGACCACGGTAGCTGCAAAAATGGAGAAAATAAACAAACCTATGACATTTTCTGATATTATTGATTATAACCCAGACACACACAGCTGGTACATTCCAGGTTTGTGGCGTGGTGGACCTCCCATGGATCCTGTAAACCTTGGATATAGTGAACAGGTTTCAAAGTTTAAAACATTTTTGTTTCAGTTAATGAAAGGAAGAAAGTCTCCGGGTCCTCAGAATATCAGTTCATTAATTCAATGGATAACAAGTTTGTGGAATGCTGTGAAACATGAGACATTTATTTTTAATTTCATGAATATCCTGGTAGCCCAAGCATATGAACAACTGTCCACGAAATACAATGAGCTGGAATGGAAATTCAAACAACAGGTCCACTTGTGGCTGACTGAAAAAGAGACCTTCATTAAGAATCAACCAATAAACAAGCTAGAAGAGGTTTGCTCTGAAATTCTGGAAAAATCCATGAATGAAATACTAGACAAAGAGGAGGCCCAAATGATAAAGCAGTTAACAGATTACTTTGACAGTGGATGTAACAATGTTCATTACGTGGAAAAATACAGAGTAGACTTCATAAATAGCGTCAAATGTTTCCGAATGAAACAGGAAGCTTTAATTTCCAGGAAATGTACTGAAGCTTATCGTATTCAGAAGGGGAAAGAGGAGATAAAAAACATTGAGAATAATAATTTTCAAATTATTGATGAGAAGTTTTCCATTTATTTGGAAAATCGCAAATGGGAATCCCGTGAGATGAGTGATGCGGAGGTGAAACAAGAATTTGATACTTTGTGGAACAGTTTTTTGTCAGATTTACACGTTAAACGGTTGGATAAGCATATTGTAGAGGAGGAAATGTTGGATCAACTTAAAAATGAAATGAAAGATAGAGGGCCGGCCGTCAATCAGAAATTGCAAAGTATAAAACGACTAGCAGAATATGCCCAAAGGACATTTGATGTAGAAAAAAACGACCTTAATATTAAGCTTTTCTCATCAGGATTTGTAGGATATGTTACGCATACCTTCACAAGCAGACATTGTACACAAATAAAAAACATTGTGTTAGCATTACAAGTTAATTGTGAAAATTATGTTTCACACATAATTGGCAAAAAAGAGGATTACAATGAAATGTATACTCAACAATTGCTTAATATGATTAATGATAGACTAGCTAAAGATGATATTAAAAAACTACACCCTACTCCTTTGTTAGAGTTGAAAATAAAACTACACATTTTGGGCAAAGCGGCTCCTCAGTTTCAGAAGATGCATGATGAGTTTGGTCAAAATAATGATCCCAGACTACTTCTTAACAAATTAAAACAACAGTATTTCTCAATATTTCTAAACACTTTCCAAAAACACGATGAATCCAAACTCAGAGCTCAGAAATTTTGTGAGGAATGTCTGAAGCCTGCAATAGTTGAAAATATTAATCAAACCCTTGGGTATGAAATTATCAATGATGTTTTGAAAAGTGCTGATGGCAACATATACAAGAATCGGAGTTATTTTCAGTATGTTATTCTCAAAGAGCTTCTTGAAATTAATACGTTTGAAAACTATCTAGAATACGTTAGTACATATGAGAGATTTTTGGAAAAATGGATTTTGAGCAACATTTTAAAGAAATATAAAAATTCTCAAGACTTGATGAATTTACTATCAGGGCTTCTGTCTTCAGTTACAAACAAAATTAGATTTGCTCTCAAACACCCAAATATCCAAAAGGGCCAAAATATAACAGAATTTCTGGATAGCTTTTGTACTATTTTAAACAGATACTTATGGTTTGCCCCATATGGAATGAAAGCAATAGCTTTCCAAAACAATGTAAAGATCTGCAAGTTTTCCACCGATGTTGAGTTTTTCCTTACAAAGATGGAGGAAGAAATTTTGTCAATAATGAAAAACTTAAGCTTTGAGTCCATTATCTCCAATCTTACATTGAAACCTCATATTGAGTTGCTTGAAAAAATAGTTGGATGTGGCCGAAAATGTCCATTTTGCAATGCTCCGTGCGAAGCAGCAGGTGCGCACCATAAGAATCACTTTGTATCTGCTCATCGACCGAAGGGATTAGCACAATGTACATGGGCAAACAGTAATGCTCTCTGTAATTCTGTATGTTCCACGGATATCCTCTGCAATGACATGTTTTCCACTCCAGAAACAGAAGGACAATGGTGTTCCTACAAAGACTATCGCAAAATTTATCCTGAATGGACCATTCACCCTGAAAAAAGCTCAAACTCCTCAAACTATTGGAAATATGTACTTAAAGCATTTAACCTACAGTTTGCTAAGCACTACAATGCTGAACCAGCTTCTATTCCAGATGAATGGCAAAGTCTTACACAAAAACATGCTCTCCAAAGTTTGAAGAAAATCTATAACGTGAAGTAAAAGGGACACTAAAGGACCGGTAAACACAATATAATAATATACGCAATACATGCATAACAAACAGATAATGCAAAAGCACTTAGTTTGCATTTCACATGAGTAGTAGATTTCTTTCTGACTAATTTCAAACTGTTATTTTTTCCTTCCCACTGTATCATGTGACAGCCATCAGCCAATCACAAAATGCATATAGTTATATTCTGTGAATCTTGCACATGCTCAGTAGGAGCTGGTGCCAAAGAAAATTAGTATAATAAAAGATTGTGCCTATTTTTATAATGGACGTGAATTGGAAAGTTGTTTAAAATTGTGTGTTCTATCAGAATCAAAAACATCTATTTTTTTCGTTAGTGGTCCTTTAAAGTCACTTTTCCCCTTTGTTGCATCTAAAAGGGGACTTTTTAAAATGTATTACAATTTTTTCTGTTGTGATCAAAATAATCCAGTACTGATAAAAAAAAAAACCATTAATAAAAACACTGCATATTTTTATTTTATTTTTGCGGGGCATGTTTCTGTCCACCAAAATAATTAATCTACAACTCTTCTATGGGATAGAGCACACAAAATCTAATCAGGCACCATATTTCCACTGATGAGGTTTTAGATAATTTAAAAACAATTTGTACTAAATTGTTTAAAAATATTTGTTTCCTACTAACTACTTTAGTTTTGTTGCAAAAGTTATAGCATTAATCAAAACTACAGTATCCCTGATTTATGATTTATTTGAAAGCACAATTGTGAATTTAATGATTCCATGGGATATATTTATTAAAGTACGAGCAGACATGATACGATCATGTCCGCTGCACATCGATAAATACCGACAGCATACGCTTTCGGCATTTATCATTGCACAAGCAGTTCACCAGAACTGCTTGTGCAGTACCGCCCCTGCACGTTCGCGGCCAATCGGCCGCTAGCAGGGGGTGTCAATCAACCCGATCATATAAAATTAGTTTACAGTGACTTTTTATATTGCAAAATAAATCAGCTCTAGGGGTTACCCATTTATATTTGCCTGAGTCTGGTTGCACAACACACAATTGTTTAATCATTTATAGTCTAAATAAATGTACAGTATATATATTTTTTTCTCAGTTGATGAGATAATTGTTTCTGCAACTAAAACTAAGCAGCATTTCATACATTGGTATATAATTTATTGCATGATTGCTGTGGGGTAAAGCTTGCTTAACATAAATATTTTCCAATGATTATAACTGGAAAAAAAATGTTAGTTCTGGGTGGTGAATATTCAACATAATAGAGAGAAACAAATGAAAAGTGTAACAATTGCTAATACCGCTTAAGAAACATAATCTAAACATGTAAAAATGGATATTTAAAAATCTGAGCTGTGTTCTAGAAAATTGACAAATATTTGTGGCTTGTGTGTGTTACGCTGGGAGTTTGATTCATTATCACAGTTTTTTGCATAGTCTCATTCTCTGTTAAAGAAAATAAGGTTCTCTAAATATCTTTATGTTCCCTTTTACCTACAAGAGATTACATTGTTTTTTTGAAAACATGTTTAATGTTATACTGCTAGATTACGAGTTTTTGTCGGTAAGGCTTGCGGCTCTAACACTCCTTTTTTTGCCAACGCTGGTATTACAGTTTTTTTTTAAACCTGTGGTTATCCGCAAAAAGGTGAGCGTTGAGCAAAATTTAGCTCCACATCTCACCTCAAAACCAGCGTTGCTTACGGTAGCAGTAAAATGGCTAAACGTGCTCGTGCACGATTTCCCCATAGGAAAAAATGGGGCTGAGCTGGCTGGAAAAAAACCTAACACCTGCAAAAAAGCAGCGTTCAGCTCCTAACGCAGACCCATTGTTTCCTATGGGGAAAGAAAAAATATGTCTGCACCTAACACCCTAACATGAACCCCTAATCTTACACTTATTAAGCCCTAATCTGCCGCCCCCGACATCGTCGCCACCTGCATTATACTATTAACTCATAATCTGACGCTCCGGACACCGCCGCCACCTACATTATACTTATAAACCCCTAATCTGCTGCCCCCAACATCACCGACACCTACATTATAGTTATTAACCCCTAATCTCCCCCCCCAACATTGCCGCAACTATATTAAATTAATTAACCCCTAATCTGCCGCGGCCAACGTCGCCGCAACTATAATAGTTATTAACCCCTAAACCTGTCTAACCCTAACCCTAACACCCCCCTAATTTAAATATAATTTAAATAAATATAAATAAAATAACTACAATTAAATAAATTATTCCTATTTAAAACTAAATACCTATAAAATACAACATAAGATAGCTACAATATAATTAATAATTACATTGTAGCTAGCTTATGATTTATTTTTATTTTACAGGCAACTTTGTATTTATTTTAACTAGGTACAATAGTTATTAAATAGTTATTAACTATTTAATAGCTACCTAGCTAAAATAAATACAAAATTACCTGTAAAATAAATCCTAACCTAAGTTACAATTACACCTAACACTACACTATCATTAACTACCTACAATTAATTACAATTAAATTCAATATACTAAATTATGAAAAAAAACACTAAATTACAGAAAATAAAAAAAGAATTACAAGAAGTTTAAACTAATTACACCTAATCTTAGCCCCCTAATAAAATAAAAAAGCCCCCCCAAAATAATAAAATGCCCTACCCTATACTAAATTACAAATAGCCCTTAAAAGGGCCTTTTGCGGGGCATTGCCCCAAAGTAATCAGCTCTTTTACCTGTAAAAATAAATTACAATACCCCCCCAACATTACAACCCACCACCCACACACCCCTACTCTAAAACCCACCCAATACCCCCTTAAAAAAAACTAACACTACCCCATTGAAGATCACCCTACCTTGAGCCGTCTTCACGCACCCGGGCACAAGTGGTCATCCGATCCGGCCAGAAGTCTTCATCCGATGGGGCAGAAGAGGACATCCAGACCGGCAGAAGTCTTCATCCTATCCGGGCAGAAGAGGACATCCGGACCGGCAGAAGGCTTCATCCAAGTGGCATCTTCTATCTTCTTCCAGCATGACGACTACTCGACGAATGACGGTTCCTTTAAATGACGTCATCCAAGATGGTGTCCCTCGAATTCCAATTCTATCAGCCAATTGGAATTAAGGTAGGAAAAATCTGATTGGTTGATTTAATCAGCCAATCGGATTGAAGTTCAATCCAATTGGCTGATTGGATCAGCCAATAGAATTGACCTTGCATTCTATTGGCTGATCCAATCAGCCAATCAGATTGAACTTCAATTTGATTGGCTGATTAAAGAAACTAATCAGATTTTTCCTACCTTAATTCATCTTGGATGACGTCATTTAAAGGAACCGTCATTCGTCGAGTAGTCGTCGTGCTGGAAGGATGCTCCTCGCCGGATGTCTTCAAGATGGAGTCGCTCCTCATCGGATGGAAGAAGATAGAAGATGCCGCTTGGATGAAGTCTTCTGCCGGTCCGTAAGTCCTCTTCTGCCCGGATACGATGAAGACTTATACCGGCCAGAAGTCTTCATCTGATGGGGCAGAAGAGGACACTCTTCTGCCACATCGGATAAAGACTTCTGGCAGGATCGGATGACCAATTGTGCCCTGCTGGGTGAAGACGGCTCAAGGTAGGGTGATCTTCAATGGGGTAGTGTTAGGTTTTTGAAGGGGGTATTGGGTGGGTTTTAGAGTAGGGGTGTGTGGGTGGTGGCTTGTAATGTTGGGGGTGATTGTACTTTTTTTTTACAGGTAAAAGAGTTGATTACTTTGGGGCAATGCCCCGCAAAATGCCCTTTTAAGGGCTATTTGTAATTTAGTATAGGGTAGGGCATTTTATTATTTTGGGGGGCTTTTTTATTTTATTAGGGGGCTTAGATTAGGTGTAATTAGTTTAAACTTCATGTAATTTGTTTTTATTTTCTGTAATTTAGTGTTTTTTTTCTCGTAATTTAGTTTATTGAATTTAATTGTAATTAATTGTAGATAGTTTAGGTAATTTATTTAATGATAGTGTAGTGTTAGATGTAATTGTAACTTAGGTTAGGATTTATTTTACAGGTAATTTTGTACTTATTTTAGCTAGGTAGTTATTAAATAGTTAATAACTATTTAATAACTATTGTACCTAGTTAAAATAAATACAAAGTTGCCTGTGAAATAAATATTAACCCTAAACTAGCTACAATGTAACTATTAGTTATATTGTAGCTAGCTTAGGGTTTATTTTATCGGTAAGTATTTAGGATTCATTTATTTAATTATGTTAAATTTATTTAGTTTAATTTAAATTATATTTAAGTTAGGGTTAGGTTTAGACTTAGGTTTAGGGGTTAATATCTTTAATAATAGGAGTGGCGACGTTGGGGGTGCCAGATTAGGGGTTAATAAATGTAAGTAGGTGTCGGTGATGTTAGGGCAAGCAGATTAGGGGTTAATAAAATTTAACTAGTGTTTGCGAGGCGGGAGTGCGGCTGTTTAGGGGTTATTACATTTATTAAAGTGGCGGCGATGTCCGGTCGGCAGATTAGGGGTTAATAATTAAAGGTAGGTGGCGGCGACGTTGGGGACGGCAGATTAGTGGTTAATAAATATAATGTAGTTGTCGGCAATGTTAGGGGCAGCAGATTAGGGGTTCATAGCTATAATGTAGGTGGCGGCGATGTCCGGTCGGCAGATTAGGGGTTAAAAAAATTTATTTTAGTGATTGCGATGTGGGGGGGGGGGCTCGGTTTAGGGGTTAATAGGTAGTTTATGGGTGTTAGTGTACTTTTTAGCACTTTAGTTAAGTGTTTTATGTTCCGGCGTTAGCCCATAAAACTACTGACTTTTAAATGCAGTAGAAGTCTTGCCAGGAGAGGGTCTACCGCTCACTTCTTCCAAGACTCGTAATACCAGCATTAAGCAAATCCCATTAAAAAGATAGGATACGCAATTGACGTAAGGGGATTTGCGGTAGCCTCGAGTCGTGGAAGAAGTAAATAAATAAAAAGTTGTGGTTGGTGCAGCTAATCAGAGGTTATAGTATCCAAGGCATTATTGCCATTAGCAGAGTGCTCCTGAGTGCTTATTGTTTCGGGGTAATTAAGAGTGCATATGGGGACTGGTTGAAGCCTGTAGAAATAGCCAAAGGGTTTAAAAAAAACTATTATGCTAAGGGGAACCTCTATATTTTAAATGATACATAGTTTATTTTCTTACTATTGTAAATCAAGTATTAAAGACAAAAATACACTACTAAAAATAGTATAAAGTATGTTGAAACTGTGGTATGAACTCTAATCAAATCTAATACAAAGGGGAAAAACATCCCTAAAACACTTGCATGTTTCCTTAGCGCCCTCTAGTGGATCATACAGTTTTTACATTAAAAAAACAACGCTGGCTTAAAAAACTACATACTGACATAGCGCTGCTCCAGGAAAACAAATTAACCTCTGAGGAACACGAAAAAATGAAGGTCCGATGGGTGGGCCAGATTCTTTACTCCCCTACCGAGAGTAGAAAGAGAGGGGTAGCTGTCTTGGTAAGAAAGGGCCTTCCAGTGTCTTTTTCACAAGTGGAGATAGATAGAGACGGCAGATTTATTCTAGCAATCCTAAAAGTGGGGAACCTTGAATACACTTTATGTAATGTCTATGGTCCCAATGAATTTTGCCCTCCCTTTTGGTCGTCACTGCTAGCCAAACTAGCCACTTATACTGCTCCTGTGATCCTGGGGGGAGATTTCAACTTGGCTCAGGCCCTTCCCCTGGACAGATTCAAAGACCCAACCTCAGCTAGCTCCTCGAAATACTCGCACACCAGATACAAAAGAGAGATATCTCTGATAAACAACTTAAAAACCACATTGGGACTTGTAGATGTATGGAGGGTACTGAATCCATTAGAGAGAGAGTATAGTTGTCTGTCTAAGACGCACAGAACCCTTTCAAGAATAGATTATTTCCTTACCTCCTCTGGGATAACACCTCAAATTCAGCATCCAACCATAGAACACATCACTATTTCTGACCATGCCCCAATTCATTTCATACTCCAACCCACACCCATTAGACCTCCAAATAAATCTTGGAGATTTCCAGCCTATCTATACCATGACATAAATTTCCGTCAGCATCTTAAGACCGCATGGACACACTACGCGTCAGATAATGATCAACACAAAAACAACCCAAACCTGTTTTGGCATGCCTCCAAGCCAGTTATGAGAGGGATTATAACCTCCTTTACAGCACACCACTATAAAAACATCAAAAGAGTTGATGAAGCATTCTTAGCAAACCTTACCGAGGCGTACAATGGATACCGGTCTAACACTACCCCATATCTAAAAAAAATTACTATGATCTTAAACTGGCTAGGGACACCTACCTAGCCCAACAAAACAATAATTTGGACGATACTTTAGACACGGTAACAAGTCAGGTAAACTGCTAGCTAATCTAGTTAAGCTATACACGCCCAAATCACACATACTGGCTATAAAGTCCCAAACACACTTAACTTCGAACAACAAAGAAATAATGTCATAATTTGTTAAATATTACACCTCTCTATACACCAGCCAAGAGATTAATCCGGAGGCGAAGCAGAGCTTCTGGAACACTACAAATATTCCAACCCTCTCAGATGAACAAAACTCACTACTTAGCGCCAGTATCCTTCCTCAGGAAGTAATTAAAGCCATAAACAGAGCCAAGCTTGGAAAAGTGGCGGGCCCTGATGGCCTACCCGTAGAGTATTACATACTCCTTGTAGAGGACATAGCCCCGGCCTTGTCCTCCCTATACAGCGAATATCTAGAAGGCTCTTCTCCAATAGATACCAGATTTACAGAGGCAAATATCTGCCTTATCCCTAAGCCTGATAGAGATCCTACAGACACTTCCTCTTATCGCCCAATTTCGTTATTAAATGGAGACTACAAACTGCTCACCAAAATTTTAGCTGACATATTAGCGCAGGTTCTTCCCTCAATTATACACACGGATCAGACCGGGTTTATTAAAGGGAGATCATCGGTGATTAACATCAGGAAAACATTGGCAATCACCTCCCATTATTGGTATAACTCCCACTCCTCTAACCCTGCTGACCTGCAGGACGCCTGTCTCCTCGCCCTCGACACAGAGAAGGCGTTCGATAGGATAGAGTGGGACCACCTACATACGTCATTACAAAAATTTGGCCTCTCGGGTAATTTCGCGACTTTTCTCCAACGGTTATATACAGCCCCTAAAGCGTCTCTGATAGTTAACGGAGAGCTTTACCCCTCATTTATCTTGCAAAGGGGTACGAGACAGGGATGCCCCCTCTCCCCGTTGTTATTCGACTTAGCCATAGAACCCCTTGCATGTTACATCCGACAAAAATGCAACGGATTAGACGTCCTAGAACACAAGCAACATTTATCGCTGTATGCAGACGATCTGCTACTATTTATAGGCAACCCTGCTACTAACTTGAACCCCATCTTGGAAGTAATTGAAAACTTCGGTACCTTTACAGGTTACAAGGTTAACGTTAATAAATCGGAGGTTACTTGGTTACAAAACAGACAACACACCATTCTGACAAACACCACACTTAAAATAACAGACGGATCCTTTAAGTATCTGGGCATTCACGTACATGTGAACCCCAATAAACTATATCACCTAAATCTGACAAATACTATACGCAACATAAAACTTCTGCTCTCGGGATGACATAACTTACCCCTGTCTCTTACGGGACGAATTCATCTCTTTAAAATGGTGGCGTTACCTAAACTCTTATACCCCCTGCAGATGCTACCTCTCCTCCTTACTCAACAAGACACTAACGGCTAGATTTAGAGTTCTGCGGCCAAAGGGGTGCGTTAGCTACACATGCTTTTTTCCCCCCGCACCTTTTAAATACTGCTGGTATTTAGAGTTCACAGAAGGGCTGCGTTAGGCTCCAAAAAAGGGAGCGTAGAGCATATTTACTGCCACTGCAATTCTCAATACCACCGTTGCTTATGGACGCGGCCAGCTTCAAAAACGTGCTCGTGCACGATTCCCCCATAGAAAACAATGGGGCTGTTTGAGCTGAAAAAAACCTAACACCTGCAAAAAAGCAGCGTTAAGCTCCTAACGCAGCCCCATTGTTTCCTATGGGGAAACACTTCCTAAGTCTGCACCTAACACCCTAACATGTACCCCGAGTCTAAACACCCCTAACCTTACACTTATTAACCCCTAATCTGCCGCCCCCGCTATCGCTGACCCCTGCATATTATTATTAAGCCCTAATCTGCCACTCCGTACACCGCTGCAACCTACATTATCCCTATGTACCCCTAATCTGCTGCCCCTAACACCGTCAACCCCTATATTATATTTATTAACACCTAATCTGCCGCCCCCGCTATCGCTGACCCCTGCATATTATTATTAACCCCTAATCTGCCAATCCGTACACCGCCGCAACCTACATTATCCCTATGTACCCCTAATCTGCTGCCCCTAACACCGCCGACCCCTATATTATATTTATTAACCCCTAATCTGCCGCCCCCGCTATCGCTGACCCCTGCATATTATTATTAACCCCTAATCTGCCGCTCCGTACATCGCCGCAACCTACATTATACCTATGTACCCCTAATCTGCTGCCCCTAACACCGCCGACCCCTATAATATATTTATTAACCCCTAATCTGCCGCCCCCAACGTCGCCTCCACCTACCTACAATAATTAACCCCTAATCTGCCGACCGGATCTCACCGCTACTCTAATAAATGTATTAACCCCTAAAGCTAAGTCTAACCCTAACACTAACACCCCCCTAAATTAAATATAATTTAAATCTAACGAAATAAATTAACTCTTATTAAATAAATTATTCCTATTTAAAGCTAAATACTTACCTGTAAAATAAACCCTAATATAGCTACAATATAAATTATAATTATATTGTAGCTATTTTAGGATTAATATTTATTTTACAGGCAACTTTGTATTTATTTTAACCAGGTACAATAGCTATTAAATAGTTAATAACTATTTAATAGTTACCTAGTTAAAATAATTACAAAATTACCTGTAAAATAAATCCTAACCTAAGTTACAATTAAACCTAACACTACACTATCAATAAATAAATTAAATAAAATACCTACAATTATCTACAATTAAACCTAACACTACACTATCAAAAAAATAATTAAATACAATACCTACAAATAAATACAATGAAATAAACTAACTAAAGTACAAAAAATAAAAAAGAACTAAGTTACAAAAAATAAAAAAATATTTACAAACATTAGAAAAATATTGCAACAATGTTAAACTAATTACACCTACTCTAAGCCCCCTAATAAAATAAGAAAGACCCCCAAAATAAAAAAATGCCCTACCCTATTCTAAAATTAAAATAGAAAAGCTCTTTTACCTTACCAGCTCTGAAAAGGGCCCTTTGCGGGGCATGCCCCAAAGAATTCAGCTCTTTTGCCTGTAAAAAAAACCATACAATACCCCCCCTCAACATTACAACCCACCAGCCACATACCCCTAATCTAACCCAAACCCCCCTTAAATAAACCTAACACTAAGCCCCTGAAGATCTTCCTACCTTATCTTCACCATGCCCGGTTCACCGATCGATCCAGAAGAGCCTCCGATGTCTTGATCCAAGCCCAAGCGGGGGGCTGCAGATGTCCATGATCCGGCTGAAGTCTTCATCCAAGCGGGAGCTGAAGAGGTCCATGATCTGACTGAAGTCTTCTATCAAGCGGCATCTTCAATCTTCTTTCTTCCGGATCCATGAAGTTCATCCCGCCGACGCGGAACATCCATCTTCACCGACGACTTCCCGACGAATGACGGTTCCTTTAAGGGACATCATCCAAGATGGAGTCCCTCGAATTCCGATTGGCTGATAGGATTCTATCAGCCAATCGGAATTAAGGTAGGAAAATTCTGATTGGCTGATGGAATCAGCCAATCAGAATCAAGTTCAATCCGATTGGCTGATCCGATCAGCCAATCGGATTGAGCTCGCATTCTATTGGCTGTTCCGATCAGCCAATAGAATGCGAGCTCAATCTGATTGGCTGATCGGATCAGCCAATCGGATTGAACTTGATTCTGATTGGCTGATTCCATCAGCCAATCAGAATTTTCTTACCTTAATTCCGATTGGCTGATAGAATCCTATCAGCCAATCGGAATTCGAGGGACGCCATCTTGGATGACGTCCCTTAAAGGAACCGTCATTCGTCGGGAAGTCGTCGGTGAAGATGGATGTTCCGCGTCGGTGGGATGACCATTGATCCGGAAGAAAGAAGATTGAAGATGCCGCTTGATACAAGACTTCAGCCCGATCATGGCCCTCTTCAGCTCCCGCTTGGATGAAGACTTCAGCCCGATCATGGACCTCTTCAGCTCCCGCTTGGATGAAGACTTCAGTCGGATCATGGACATCTTCAGCCCCCCGCTTGGGCTTGGATCAATACATCGGAGGAGCTCTTCTGGATCGATCGGTGAACCTGGCGTGGTGAATACAAGGTAGGGAGATCTTCAGGGGCTTAGTGTTAGGTTTATTTAAGGGGGGTTTGGGTTAGATTAGGGATATGTGGGTGGTGGGTTGTAATGTTGGGGGGGGGTATTGTATGTTTTTTTACAGGCAAAAGAGCTGAATTCTTTGGGGCATGCCCCGCAAAGGGCCCTTTTCAGGGCTGGTAAGGTAAAAGAGCTTTTCTATTTTAATTTTAGAATAGGGTAGGGCATTTTTTTATTTTGGGGGTCTTTGTTATTTTATTAGGGGGCTTAGAGTAGGTGTAATTAGATTAAAATTGTTGTAATATTTTTCTAATGTTTGTAAATATTTTTTTATTTTTTGTAACTTAGTTCTTTTTTATTTTTGTACTTTAGTTAGTTTATTTAATTGTATTTATTTGTAGGTATTGTATTTAATTAATTTATTGATAGTGTCGTGTTAGGTTTAATTGTAGATAATTGTAGGTATTTTATTTAATTAATTTATTGATAGTGTAGTGTTAGGTTTAATTGTAACTTAGGTTAGGATTTATTTTACAGGTAATTTTGTAATTATTTTAATTAGGTAGCTATTAAATAGTTATTAACTATTTAATAGCTATTGTACCTAGTTAAAATAAATACAAAGTTGCCTGTAAAATAAATATTAATCCTAAAATAGCTACAATATAATTATTATTTATATTGTAGCTATATTAGGGTTTATTTTACAGGTAAGTATTTAGCTTTAAATAGGAATAATTTATTTAATAAGAGTTAATTTATTTCGTTAGATAAAAATTATATTTAACTTAGGGGGGTGTTAGGGTTAGAATTAGCTTTAGGGGTTAAAAAATTTATTAGAGTAGCGGTGATCTCCGGTCGGCAGATTAGGGGTTAATGCTTGAAGTTAGGTGTCGGCGATGTTAGGGAGGGCAGATTAGGGGTTAATACTATTTATTATAGGGTTATTGAGGCGGGAGTGAGGCGGATTAGGGGTTAATACATTTATTATAGTAGCGGTGCGGTCCGGTCGGCAGATTAGGGGTTAATAAGTGTAGGTAGGTGGCGGCGACGTTGGGGGCGGCAGATTAGGGGTTAATAAATATTATGTAGGTGTCGGCGGTATTAGGGGCAGCAGATTAGGGGTACATAGGGATAACGTAGGTGGCGGCGGTGTACGGAGCGGCAGATTAGGGGTTAAAAAATTTTAATAGAGTGGCGGCGATGTGGGGGGGGGGCCTCGGTTTAGGGGTACATAGGTAGTTTATGGGTGTTAGTGTACTTTAGAGCACAGTAGTTAAGAGCTTTATAAACCGGCGTTAGCCCAGAAGCTCTTAACTACTGACTTTTTTCTGCGGCTGGAGTTTTGTCGTTAGATTTCTAACGCTCACTTCAGCCACGACTCTAAATACCGGCGTTAGAAAGATCCCATTGAAAAGATAGGATATGCAATTGACGTAAGGGGATCTGCGGTATGGAAAAGTCATGGCTGGAAAGTGAGCGTTAGACCCTTTCCTGACTGACTCTAAATACCAGCGGTAGCCCAAAACCAGCGTTAGGAGCCTCTAACGCTGGTTTTCATGGCTACCGCCAAACTCTAAATCTAGCTGTAAGTCACTACAGTCTGCTCTGGGCCAGTTTATATGGAGAGGTAAGAAGCATAGGATAGGGAAAGATTACCTAGCTATGTCTCTGACTGGAGGAGGACTTCGTCTTCCAAATATTTCTTGGTTCAATTAATCCACCCTCACTAAACTCATATTAGACTGGCTGGTCGGTAACAACCGTTTTACTGTCCCCACCTTAGAAGATAATTTTATTAAACCAATGACCCTGGCCTTTTTACCTCACGCGAACCTCACTTCATTACCGTCACAAATACAGCAACATATATTATATAGGGATCCGCTTAGGGCCTGGGCCAAGTTGTGCAGGCTATGGGGGATAGATAAATCAGTGAGTAAGTATCTGCCAATTCAGGGCAACCTAAATTTCCTACCTGGATACACTACAAAGGCATTTCAGATATGGCACACCCAAAAACTCTCCATGATTAAACAGCTTCTTAACCCCCTGACATTGGAAATTATCCCCTTTTAAGATCTAAGGGATCGGTTTAACCTCCCAAATTCCCATGGCTTTGCATACTTTCAGTGCAGGCATTATATCACTAAATTAAGGGCGGAGGGGCGTCTCCCCAGAGAACCCACCAACATTGACAATCTCTGTGCGCTGGCAAAACAGGGATCATACAATATTACACACACCTACAACTCCATCCTTAGACACTTTGAGGTCTCTACTGTGCGCAGACTCACATTGAAATGGGAGAGCTTCATCGACTTGTCAGTCAATGAAGAGCTTATCTAAGTCTAAAAAAATACAGACAGTCACTATCTCTGCCAAATTAAGGGAATCACATCTAAAATTTATACAGCAAACCTACATAACCCCGCATCTCCGTTCTAGATGGACTCCTGGAGCTAGCGATACCTGCCCCAAGTGCAGTTCTATCTCACCAGACTGGCTGCATTTGCTATGGGACTGCCCCAAGCTGAAGAGCTTCTGGCTTAAAACCTCGTACTGGCTCACTAAAGTAACAAAGACTCGGATAGCACTCTCAGCCCAGCGTATAGTTTTTCTAATATCAAATGACAACCCACTTCCTTTTGATAACTTAGTATCTATAGTCATAGTTTTGGCAAAACAAATTATTTTGGCAAGTTGGGCGGGGAAAAAAATCCCTCTCTCTCCCGAGGCTTCTTAGAAGTGTACATACGCAGATGTTAATTGAACAGGCAGACGTGAAAGGAGATCCAGAAAAGCGTATCAAACGTTTTATTTCCAAGTGGGAAGCTTATCTTTTACACCTACCTGAGGCAGTCAGGGAAAAAGTCATATACCCATTCAGAAATAGCCTCTTTATCTTAAATGAGAACCTTAAAGGTAACTGGTCCTTCCCATATCCCCAGGAATAGTCGACAATCATACCCTAGTCATACACAAATCTGGCTCTCCTAAAGCCTTCCTTCGTGGTGTCATTCTTTGTTGCCACTCCCTTCACCCTTCTTTCTCCTTGGTTCGTGTCCGGGGTGGTCGAGCTAGGCCGGAGGGCTCCAGGTAAGTTATTATGTATTAAGTATTATTTTTGTTTTGTTTGTACTTATGTTTGTTTTTGTTTTATGCGTTGTTATGTTATATACAAGAAAATGTGAGTCCGAACCTCTACATGGTGAATTTAGACAGGTCATTGATTATGCAACCAGACAATGGATGTACTTTTGAAATGGATTTTACCACAGTCATGTCAAGTTGAATTAGTTTGTGCTTTTTGCCATGTATGTATTGGATTCTAACCACAAATAAAGTTATAAAAAAAAAAAGAAAACAACGCTGATATCTCACAGAACTGTAAGGACCTCTTGTTATACATCCAATGTCTGATTTTAAGTTAGGGGTTTTGTTATGAACATATTAAAGATCTTTGTATACATTACTTTAGTTAACCATTTAATGATTGTATTTAGATGGTGGGAAGAGATGAATTGTTTAGCTATAGATGATGCTTACACGGCATAGACAACAATATGACAGTGCTTGTTTACAAAGGCAGATAGCTATATATCAAGACAGGAGAAAGTAGGGATAGACAGAAAAACAGATGGATAAAATCATATTTTATAAATTATTCTATTTCAGCTAATACTAAATTGAAACACAAACCTAATGGCAGATAATTAACCATTAGTTATTTAATAAAATGTAATCTGATGAAACCAATGTTTTTATTTAACCAGCATTTAAAAATGAAATTAAAAAATATATTAATTTTGTTAATAAAAAAATATGGAGTTAAGCAACACCAAAAAAAAAAACCTTGAGATTTTATTATAAACTGTTCAATTCTGCATAGGGAATAATTTCGCAATATACTTTCATTATTTATAATGCCCCCCTTTTGTTGTAATTTAGCTCGGAAAATTTGAACTGAAAAAAACACCCTGCAAACTTCCCAATGCTAACCCTGCTACATATCTCTCCCTAATTGAATTTTACTGATAAGGACAACAAAACAATGCAATTTATACTAACATAATAACCATGACTAGCCTTGTCAGTTACAGAGTCAAGCCGCGATTGGCTCCTACAAATGAGGCAAGTGCTGGGTGGAGCTTGGCTATTGAAATAAAATGCAATAAACAATATATGAATCATTTTCAAAATGTTTAGACTTGGCTGATTTTTTTATAGCAACACAACAGCAATTTCTTGTAATTACAAAGTGTTTACTGTATCTTTAAATAAATCGCTCTTTGTAAAACTCTCTGGTTCAAGTGTCAAGATCTCAGGACTAATAAAACTGAGGCAGAGGGTTATTTGCTCTAGAGCTATGAGGAGGAGCTTAGTGCAGGTCACGTAGCACTGCTCCCCAAGACCCTGCACCTGAGCCTTAGGCGAATGATTCTGGTGCCTTGTGACCCGGCAATACGTGCAGCAGAGATATTCACCCTTCTGGAGAACCTAAGGTGGAGCAAAAATATCGGCGCCTGCCAGTGTAAATCTCGTCGAAGAAGATAACCGCCAAACCCCTAAGCTACATTAAGGTCCAGAAGAATCGACCAGCTGAAAACAGTATTCTGTTCTGTTCTGGTTGCCCTGAATGCCCCCGCCCACCGGTGCTGCGTGAGGGGGACAAACCAACTGCGGATTACGGGAAATTCTTATTCCACACTCCTCTGCCTTGGAAAGTGCACAGAAAGGAAAGGGGCTCCTGGAGACCGCAAAGCATGGTCGGAGGGAGCTGTGACCTGGGAGGAAGAGGCCCTTATGGGAGGTAGGAGGGATTAGAGGTGGAACCCTAGGGGAGGTTTTAAAAGGGCATGCAGAGCGGGAAAACCAGCAGACTGTTTATTACATTGGTGAAGAAACATCCCCCACCCGCCCGTCCCCATTTTTAATCTTGAGAGGAGTGTCTTTTTTTGTTTCTGTTATTCTAGGTTTTGTCGCAGTTGGAAGGCGGGGGTGCTAGCCCTTAAGTTACAGAATATTATGGCCAATTGTCAAGTGTGGTGGTATGTTGAATTCCCATGGGGGGATTTTAAGATGGGGTTTTCTAAGGGCAAGGGGTTCCTTAGAAAACTTAGATGGATGATCGTTTACGGGCCCAACCACTTGCACGGTTGGGTCCAGTTAAAGGAGCTACGGCCATAGTAAGAGTTGAAGAAAAGCAGGAAGGACTAGCACCGCTGGGTTGTCTTTTGATGTGTGAAATGTTTACAGTTATTTGCACTTTATTAAGTTATTAAAGTTTTACAAAGTTATTTATTTGAATAAACGGCTGCGGCCAATTTATACCATTAGCTAAGTCTGTTGTCTGTTATTTATGTTGGTGTTAAAAGATTGGGATTGGGTGTTGGTTTGTTTAAAGGGCCGGAGCTTGACGACATAAAAGGTCACGCTGATCACAGTTTGGCTAGCAAAAGCCAACAGCCCTCACACTGACTTGTGCAGAGGGTGGATTATGTGAAACCCCAGGGACCTACAGTTGGATTCAGACACCGGAGGGTTGCTTATAGCAGGGGAAACTCTGCTCCCGGTGGCTGACCGACACTGAGTTCATTTTGGGCCAGGGAAAAGAATAATGAGCAAGTAATTCGAAAGAAGTTACACTGGAAAACAGGTCGTTTACTGTTAAAATATATGTAACGTTTTCTGGAAATATCTTACTTCTACTTGGATACATATGGTCTCTTAGTGTGGGCTAAGACACTGTCTTTGTCTGCACAACTTGCTTACAAATCTTTCTGCTCCCCCTTTGTGGATAAGCATTACATATTGGAGCACTGTCTAAGTGCTTGGCTGCTTAAAGGGACAGTCTAGGCCAAAATAAACTTTCATGATTCAGATAGGGCATGTAATTTTAAACAATTTTCCAATTTACTTTTATCACCAATTTTGCTTTGTTCTCTTGGTATTCTTAGTTAAAAGCTTAAACTAGGAGGTTCATATGCTAATTTCTTAGACCTGAAGGCCACCTCTTTTCAGAATGCATTTTAACAGTTTTTGACCACTAGAGGGTGTTAGTTCACGTATTTCATATAGATACCACACTGTGCTCGTGCACGTGAAGTTATCTGGGAGCAGGCACTGATTGGCTAAACTGCAAGTCTGTTTTTTTTATGCCGGATGAAACGGTTTGAAACCGAGAAACGCGTTGCAATATTGGGGTAATATTGTTAACCCTTTTATCCACTCATTACAACAACTGTTGTGTTGTGTATTTTTTACTTTTGTTTTTAATAAATATTTGTATTTTATTATAAATACGTTTTGAGTGGATATCTCTACCTACCTACTGCCTCTGTTGATATACAAGAGGTTCTTCTGAAACCTGGTGCAGTTTATTTGGACTGCTGCTCTCACAGCATCAAGAGACTACATCTGGGGTGAGCTGTTACACCTGCCTAAAATTTGCAGCCTGTCCCTACCAGCACATAAGTGTGCTCCTGGAGTATGCGAGTACCCATCTGTATCACTAAGAAAATACTGCTGGTTATACCTTTAATGGTCTGCACATGTAGTGCTTTCTCTTTGTGTTTTTTACTTCATTTTCAGCACCACAGCACTGTTTGAGAGGTGAGCTTCTACACCTTTATAAATCTGCAGCCCGTCCCTACTAGCACATAGGTGTGCTCCTGGAGTATGTGAGTACTCATTTGGCTCTATTGCTGTTTGTTTTGCACTTTTTCATCTGATGATAACACACATGAGGCGCCCCTCTGTTTCTTTCTATTTTCTGAAGTCTGTCAAAAGAACTGAAATAAAGGGGCAGTTTGCAGAGGCTTAGATACAAGATAATCACAGAGGTTAAAAGTATATTAATATAATTGTGTTGGTGATGCAAAACTGGGGAATGGGTAATAAAGGGATTATCTATCTTTTAAAACAATACAAATTCTGGTGTAGACTGTCCCTTTAATAAATGCAACCCTTGTCCCCGGACGGGGAAGGTTTTTTTTCTCCCATAACTGGTGTCCATGTGTTTATTGGGGTTATTGGGATAAGGGTATTGTATCACATAGCAGGTAAGATATAGAAAGTTTTACCCTTAGCTCAAATGCACAGTATTAGACACAGATATGAGCTCACATGCACAGTATTACACACAGATATACATACCTCCCAACATTTCAAAATTCAAAAGAGGGACACCACCCCCCCCCCCCCCGCGGCAAAAAAATTTAAATGTGGTGGGCGGGGCTTACAAATCATAAGACCAAAGTAATATAAATAAAATTCTAAATAAAGTCATATATTTTAATATTCTTAGGCAGCAAATCAAACACAAGCTCAAACCACTGGTATGGCTATGTGAGCTATGTATTTAATTAGCCTTTGCAAAGACATTCCTAAATATTTTTATCTTAATTGGACATTTAATAATTCATTAATTATACATGCAGATACACACACACTACATAGCATACACTTATACATGCAGATACACACTACATAGCATACACTTACACATGCAGATACACACACACTACATAGCATACACTTATACATGCAGATACACACTACATAGCATAAACTTACACATGCAGATACACACACACTACATAGCATACACTTACACATGCAGATACACACATACTACATAGCATACACTTATACATGCAGATACACACTACATAGCATACACTTACACATGCAGATACACACACACTACATAGCATACACTTACACATGCAGATACACACACACTACATAGCATACACTTACTTATACAGGCAGATACACAGACACTACATAGTATACACTTATACATGCAGATAGACACACATTACATAGCATACACTTATACATGCAGCATACACTTATACATGCAGATACACAGACACTACATAGTATACACTTATACATGCAGACACACACACACTACATAGCATACACCTACTTATACAGGCAGATACACAGACACTACATAGTATACACTTATACATGCAGATACACAGACACTACATAGTATACACTTATACATGCAGATACACACACACTACATAGCATACACTTATACATGCAGATACACAGACACTACATAGTATACACTTTTACATGCAGATACACAGACACTACATAGCATACACTTATACATGCAGATACACACTACATAGCATAAACTTACACATGCAGATACACACACACTACATAGCATACACTTACACATGCAGATACACACATACTACATAGCATACACTTATACATGCAGATACACACTACATAGCATACACTTACACATGCAGATACACACACACTACATAGCATACACTTACACATGCAGATACACACACACTACATAGCATACACTTACTTATACAGGCAGATACACAGACACTACATAGTATACACTTATACATGCAGATACACACACATTACATAGCATACACTTATACATGCAGCATACACTTATACATGCAGATACACAGACACTACATAGTATACACTTATACATGCAGACACACACACACTACATAGCATACACCTACTTATACAGGCAGATACACAGACACTACATAGTATACACTTATACATGCAGATACACAGACACTACATAGTATACACTTATACATGCAGATACACACACACTACATAGCATACACTTATACATGCAGATACACAGTGACTACATAGCATACACTTATACATGCAGATACACACTACATAGCATACACTTATACATGCAGATACACACTACATAGCATACACTTATACATGCAGATACACACTACATAGCATACACTTATACATGCAGATACACACTACATAGCATACACTTATACATGCAGATACACAGACACTACATAGTATACACTTATACATGCAGATACACACACACTACATAGCATACACTTACTTATACAGACAGATACACAGACACTACATAGTATACACTTATACATGCAGATACACACACACTACATAGCATACACTTATACATGCAGATACACAGACACTACATAGTATACACTTATACATGCAGATACACACACACTACATAGCATACACTTACTTATACAGGCAGATACACAGACACTACATAGTATACACTTATACATGCAGACACACACACACTACATAGCATACACTTATACATGCAAACACACACACACTACATAGCATACACTTATACATGCAGATACATACACACACACTACATAGCATACACTTATACATGCAAACACACACACACTACATAGCATACACTTATACATGCAGATACATACACACACACTACATAGCATACACTTATACATGCAGATACACAGACACTACATAGTATACACTTATACATGCAGATACACACACACTACATAGCATACACTTACTTATACAGGCAGATACACAGACACTACATAGTATACACTTATACATGCAGATACACACACACTACATAGCATACACTTATACATGCAGATACACAGACACTACATAGTATACACTTATACATGCAGATACACACACACTACATAGCATACACTTACTTATACAGGCAGATACACAGACACTACATAGTATACACTTATACATGCAGACACACACACACTACATAGCATACACTTATACATGCAGACACACACACACTACATAGCATACACTTATACGTGCAGATACATACTTATACATGCAGATACACACACACACACACACTACATAGCTTACATTTATACATGCAGATACACACACACTACATAGCTTACATTTATACATGCAGACACACACACACTACATAGCATACACTGATACATGCAGATACAAACACACTACATAGCATACACTGATACATGCAGACACACACACTACATAGCATACACTTATACATGCAGACACACACACACTACATAGCATACACTTATACATGCAGATACATACTTATACATGCAGATACACATACACACACTACATAGCTTACATTTATACATGCAGATACACACACACTACATAGCATACACTTACTTATACAGACAGATACACAGACACTACATAGTATACACTTATACATGCAGATACACACACACTACATAGCATACACTTATACATGCAGATACACAGACACTACATAGTATACACTTATACATGCAGATACACACACACTACATAGCATACACTTACTTATACAGGCAGATACACAGACACTACATAGTATACACTTATACATGCAGACACACACACACTACATAGCATACACTTATACATGCAAACACACACACACTACATAGCATACACTTATACATGCAGATACATACACACACACACTACATAGCATACACTTATACATGCAAACACACACACTACATAGCATACACTTATACATGCAGATACATACACACACACTACATAGCATACACTTATACATGCAGATACACAGACACTACATAGTATACACTTATACATGCAGATACACACACACTACATAGCATACACTTACTTATACAGGCAGATACACAGACACTACATAGTATACACTTATACATGCAGATACACACACACTACATAGCATACACTTATACATGCAGATACACAGACACTACATAGTATACACTTATACATGCAGATACACACACACTACATAGCATACACTTATACAGGCAGATACACACACACTACATAGTATACACTTATACATGCAGACACACACACACTACATAGCATACACTTATACAGGCAGATACACAGACACTACATAGTATACACTTATACATGCAGACACACACACACTACATGGCATACACTTATACATGCAGACACACACACACTACATAGCATACACTTATACGTGCAGATACATACTTATACATGCAGATACACACACACACACACTACATAGCTTACATTTATACATGCAGATACACACACACTACATAGCTTACATTTATACATGCAGACACACACACACTACATAGCATACACTGATACATGCAGATACAAACACACTACTTAGCATACACTGATACATGCAGACACACACACACTACATAGCATACACTTATACATGCAGACACACACACACTACATAGCATACACTTATACATGCAGATACATACTTATACATGCAGATACACATACACACACTACATAGCTTACATTTATACATGCAGATACACACACACTACATAGCTTACATTTATACATGCAGACACACACACACTACATAGCTTACATTTATACATGCAGATACATACTTATACATGCAGATTCACACACACACACTACATAGCTTACATTTATACATGCAGATACACACACACTACATAGCTTACATTTATACATGCAGACACACACACACTACATAGCTTACATTTATACATGCAGATACATACTTATACATGCAGATACACACACACACACTACATAGCTTACATTTATACATGCAGACACACACACACTACATAGCATACACTTATACATGCAGATACATACTTATACATGCAGACACACACACACACACACACACTACATAGCATAAACTTATACATACAGATACACACACACAGTTATGGATACAGATAGACACACACACTACACTACTGGGGTCCTGGGGTTGGCAAGCACATTAGCTGGCAGTCTGCGGCTGCCACTGTTCGTTACCCTGGTATTAGCACTGCTCATTGTATAAAACTGAAGGCATGCTAGTATTATCACCAGGGGTTAGACATAATCACTACCAGAGGTAGGTTAGAGAGGTCACCATTACCCGTGGTCTATGTATACAGCCTTCTTACTCCTGCTTAACCCACACACCATTCTTTTTCCACAGGGAATCTAACAGGTATCTAACACTGTGAGAGAAAAGCCAGCTGCTTCTGAGTATGGGCCCAATAGAATTAAAAAAATATATATATTTTTTTTTTAATGCCTAGGGCAAATCGGGACAGATGGCTAGCAACCCGGGACAGGGGGATAGACCCCTAAAATCGGGACTGTCCCGCGAAAATCGGGACAGTTGGGGGGTATGTATGATATAAGCTCACATGCACAGTATTTCACAGATATGCGCTCACATTCACAGTATTACAAAGATATGAGCTCACAGGCACAGTATCACACACAGATATGAGCTCACATGCACAGTATTACACACAGATATAAGCTCACATGAACAGTATTACACACAGATATGAGCTTACATGCACAGTATTACACACAGATATGAGTTCACATGCACAGTATTATACACAGATATGCGCTCACATGTACAGTATTACACACAGATATGAGCTCACATGCACAGTATTACACACAGATATAAGCTCACATGAACAGTATTACACACATATATGAGCTTACATGCACAGTATTACACACAGATATAAGCTCACATGCACAGTATTACACACAGATATGAGTTCACATGCACAGTATTATACACAGATATGCGCTCACATGCACAGTATTTCACAGATATGCGCTCACATTCACAGTATTACAAAGATATGAGCTCACAGGCACAGTATCACACACAGATATGAGCTCACATGCACAGTATTACACACAGATATAAGCTCACATGAACAGTATTACACACAGATATGAGCTTACATGCACAGTATTACACACAGATATAAGCTCACATGCACAGTATTACACACAGATATGAGTTCACATGCACAGTATTATACACAGATATGCGCTCACATGCACAGTATTATACACAGATATGCGCTCACATGCACAGTATTATACACAGATATGAGCTCACATGCACAGTATTACACACAGATATGAGCTTTCATGTACAGTATCACACACAGATGTACGCTCACATGCAAAGTATAATACACAGATATGCGCTCACATGCAAAGTATAATACACAGATATGCGCTCACATGCACAGTATTACATAGAGATATGAGCTCACAGGCACAGTTTTACATACAGATGTGAGCTCACATGCACAGTATTACACACAGATATGCGCTCACATGCACAGTATTACACACAGATATGCGCTCACATGCACAGTATTACACACAGATATGCGCTCACATGCACAGTATTACACACAGATATGAGTTCACATGCACAGTATTATACACAGATATGCGCTCACATGCACAGTAAATACACAGATATGCGCTCACATGCACAGTATTACACACAGATATGAGTTCACATGCACAGTATTACACACAGATATGCGCTCACATGCACAGTATTACACACAGATATGAGCTCACATGCACAGTATTACACACAGATATGCGCTCACATGCACAGTATTACACACAGATATGGGCTCACATGTACAGTATTACACACAGATATGCGCTCACATGTACAGTATTACACACAGATATGCGCTCACATGCACAGTATTATACACAGATATGCGCTCACATGCACAGTATTACTCACAGATATGAGCTCACATGTACAGTATTACACACAGATATGCGCTCACATGCACAGTATTACACACAGATATGCGCTCACATGCACAGTATTACACACAGATATGAGCTCACATGTACAGTATTACACACAGATATGCGCTCACATGTACAGTATTACACACAGATATGCGCTCACATGCACAGTATTATACACAGATATGCGCTCACATGCACAGTATTACACACAGATATGCGCTCACATGCACAGTATTACACACAGATATGCGCTCACATGCACAGTATTATACACAGATATGCGCTCACATGCACAGTATTACACACAGATATGCGCTCACATGCACAGTATTACATAGAGATATGAGCTCACAGGCACAGTTTTAAATACAGATGTGAGCTCACAGGCACAGTATTACACACAGATATGAGCTCACATGCACAGTATTACACACAGATATGAGCTCACATGTACAGTATTACACACAGATATGCGCTCACATGTACAGTATTACACACAGATATGCGCTCACATGCACAGTATTACACACAGATATGCGCTCACATGCACAGTATTATACACAGATATGCGCTCACATGCACAGTATTACACACAGATATGCGCTCACATGCACAGTATTACATAGAGATATGAGCTCACAGGCACAGTTTTAAATACAGATGTGAGCTCACAGGCACAGTATTACACACAGATGTACGCTCACATGCAAAGTATAATACGCAGATATGCGCTCACATGCACAGTATTACATAGAGATATGCGCTCACATGCACAGTATTACATAGAGATATGCGCTCACATGCACAGTATTACATAGAGATATGCGCTCACAGGCACAGTATTACACACAGATATGAGCTCACATGCACAGTATTACACACAGATATGAGTTCACATGCACACAAATATGCGCTCACATGTACAGTATTACACACAGATATGCGCTCACATGTACAGTATTACACACAGATATGCGCTCACATGCACAGTATTACACACAGATATGAGCTCACATGTACAGTATTACACACAGATATGAGCTCACATGTACAGTATTATACACAGATATGAGCTCACATGCACAGTATTACACACAGATATGAGTTCACATGCACACAAATATGCGCTCACATGTACAGTATTACACACAGATATGCGCTCACATGTACAGTATTACACACAGATATGCGCTCACATGCACAGTATTACACACAGATATGCGCTCACATGCACAGTATTACACACAGATATGCGCTCACATGCACAGTATTACATAGAGATATGAGCTCACAGGCACAGTTTTAAATACAGATGTGAGCTCACAGGCACAGTATTACACACAGATGTACGCTCACATGCAAAGTATAATACGCAGATATGCGCTCACATGCACAGTATTACATAGAGATATGCGCTCACATGCACAGTATTACATAGAGATATGCGCTCACATGCACAGTATTACATAGAGATATGCGCTCACAGGCACAGTATTACACACAGATATGAGCTCACATGCACAGTATTACACACAGATATGAGTTCACATGCACACAAATATGCGCTCACATGTACAGTATTACACACAGATATGCGCTCACATGTACAGTATTACACACAGATATGCGCTCACATGCACAGTATTACACACAGATATGAGCTCACATGTACAGTATTACACACAGATATGAGCTCACATGTACAGTATTATACACAGATATGAGCTCACATGCACAGTATTACACACAGATATGAGCTCACATGTACAGTATTACACACAGATATGAGCTCACATGCACAGTATTACACACAGATATAAGCTCACATGAACAGTATTACACACAGATATGCGCTCACATGCACAGTATTACACACAGATATGCGCTCACATGTACAGTATTACACACAGATATGCGCTCACATGCACAGTATTACACACAGATATGAGCTCACATGTACAGTATTACACACAGATATGAGCTCACATGTACAGTATTATACACAGATATGAGCTCACATGCACAGTATTACACACAGATATGAGTTCACATGCACACAAATATGCGCTCACATGTACAGTATTACACACAGATATGCGCTCACATGTACAGTATTACACACAGATATGCGCTCACATGTACAGTATTACACACAGATATGAGCTCACATGTACAGTATTATACACAGATATGAGCTCACATGCACAGTATTATACACAGATATGAGCTCACATGTACAGTATTACACACAGATATGTGCTCACATGCACAGTATTATACACAGATATGCGCTCACATGCACAGTATTATACACAGATATGCGCTCACATGCACAGTATTACACACAGATATGCGCTCACATGCACAGTGTTATACACAGATATGCGCTCACATGCACAGTATTACACACAGATATGCGCTCACATGTACAGTATCACACACAGATGTACGCTCACATGCAAATTATAATACACAGATATGCGCTCACATGCACAGTATTACATAGAGATATGAGCTGACAGGCACAGTTTTACATACAGATGTGAGCTCACATGCACAGTATTACACACAGATATGCGCTCACATGCACAGTATTACACACAGATATGCGCTCACATGCACAGTATTACACACAGATATGCGCTCACATGCACAGTATTACACACAGATATGTGCTCACATGCACAGTATTATACACAGATATGCGCTCACATGCACAGTATTACACACAGATATGAGTTCACATGCACAGTATTACATAGAGATATGCGCTCACAGGCACAGTTTTACATACAGATGTGAGCTCACAGGCACAGTATTACACACAGTTATGCGCTCATATGCACAAGTATTTTCTCATTTGCTGTGTCCAATGACATGATAATGACATGAAAATAATGAACTGATCAAGCAATCACTGTATAGAATGTTGTAGGGTTAAGGTATGGAATCCTGCAATAATAAACTAGAGCCAAAGTATAATACACAAATATGCGCTCACATGCACAGTATTACATAGAGATATGCGCTCACATGCACAGTATTACACACAGATATGAGCTCACATGCACAGTATTACACACAGATATGCGCTCACATGCACAGAATTACACACAGTTATGCGCTCATATGCGCAAGTATTTTCTCATTTGCTGTGTCCAATGACATGATAATGACATGAAAATAATGAACTGATCAAGCAATCACTGTATAGAATGTTGTAGGGTCAAGGTATGGAATCCTGCAATAATAAACTAGAGCCTCTTTTAGGCAGAAAAATGAAAGTATTTTTTTGCTACACATAATTAAAAAAATGTTTGTTTTTTTCAATGTCCTTTTAATGTTTATATTGAGGTTTGTATAACATCTATGGCATTATTTGGTTCTTACAGGATACGTTGTTTACTGCATTCTGTGATCTGATAAAGCAGCTAGTTAATGACACTTATAACCGCACGTTTGTTGTCAGTTTCATGATAATTATAGAACACAGATGTGTGCTAGTTCCCCAGTATCATCAGAAGCAGAGCACATAATGCTGCAGTATTCAAGCTGTTAACCCTCTACATGACTCATCTAATAATTGTCTCCTTAGGGTTGGGGTCTGGTTTAGCAATGATAGGAACTCTGCATAACCAGTAATGAATAGGATAAAGCTTTGTTTTCAAATAATTATTGACCTTTTATGTCGTTAAGTTCCGGTCCTACAAATACTCCACCTTAACCTTTCCACAAATCCTAACACTCCTTATGAATATAGACATTAGACTACTTGCTTGGTGCAACTTGGCCGCAGCTCCTTTATTAAATAAATAACCTTTTTTTTTTTTATTCCTTAAATAACTTTCGGCTAGATTACGAGTTGTGCGTTAGGTTAAAAAAGCAGCGTTAAGAGGTCCTAACGCTACTTTTTTACGCCCGCTGGTATTACGAGTCTTGAAGGATTAGGGTCACCGCACACTTCTTTAGCCTTACCACAAAACGACTTACGTAAACTTTGTAAAGTCTTTTTTCTATGAGACTTCCATAGCGCCAGTATTACGAGTCTGTCCTGGGAGGCCAAAAAGTGAGCGGTACACCCTCTCCTGTCAAGAGTCCTACCGCATTTAAAAGTCAGTAGTTATGAGTTTTACACTACAACGTCGTAGCATAAAACTCATAACTAAAGTGCTAAAAAGTACACTATCACCCATAAACTACCTATTAACCCCTAAACCAAGGCCCTCCCGCATAGCAAACACTAAAATAAAAATGTTAACCCCTAATCTGCCACTCCGGACACCGCCGCCACCTACATTATATTTATGAACCCCTAATCTGCTGCCCCCAACATCGCCGACACCTACATTATATTTATTAACCCCTAATCTGCCGCCCCCAATGTCGCCGCAACCTACCTACACTTATTAACCCCTAATCTGCCGCCCCAACGTCGCCGCCACTATAATAAACATATGAACCCCTAAATCTAAGTCTAACCCTAACACCCCTTAACTTAAATATAATTTAAATAAATCTAAATAAATATTACTATCATTAACTACATTATTCCTATTTAAAACTACATACTTACCTAAAAAATAAACCCTAAGCTAGCTACAATATAACTAATAGTTACATTGTAGCTATCTTAGGGTTTATTTTTATTTTACAGGCAAGTTTGTATTTATTTTAACTAGGTAGAATAGTTACTAAATAGTTATTAACTATTTACTAACTACCTAGCTAAAATAAATACAAAAGTACCTGTAATATAAAACCTAACCTAAGTTACACTAACACCTAACACTACACTACAATGAAATAAATTAACTAAATTAAATACAATTATCTAAATTAAATTAGCTAAAGTACAAAACCCCCCCCACTAAATTACAGAAAATAAAAAACAAATTACAGATATTTAAACTAATTACACCTAATCTAATTGCCCTATTAAAATATAAAAGCCCCCCCAAAATAAAAAAAAAACCCTAGCCCAAACTACACCCTGTTCCAAATTATTATGCCAATGATATCTTTCTCATTTACCTAAATAATTTATGTAAACAACAGTCAGCATAATTCTCATGTTATAAACTATTAAGAATACAATTTAAATTTTATTGAACAAACCTCCTAATGATAACAGCATTTTTTTCAAAATAAAAAACTTACAATGCACTGTTCCAAATTATTACGCACTATCGGCTAGATTTAGAGTTTTGTCGTTACGACCCGCGTAGCTAACGCATGCTTTTTCCCCCCCGCACCTTTTAAATACCGCTGGTATTTAGAGTTCACAGAATGGCTGCGTTTTCAGTGCGTTAGGCTCCAAAAAGGGAGCGTAGAGCATAATTTACCGCCACTGCAACTCTAAATACCAGCGTTGCTTACGGACGCGGCCAGCTTCAAAAACGTGCTGTTTGAGCTGGGGCTGTTTGAGCTGAAAAAAAACCTAACACCTGCAAAAAAGCAGCGTTCAGCTCCTAACGCAGCCCCATTGTTTCCTATGGGGAAACACTTCCTAAGTCTGCGCCTCACACCCTAACATGTACCCCGAGTCTAAACACCCCTAACCTTACACTTATTAACCCCTAATCTGCCGCCCCCGCTATCGCTGACCCCTGCATATTATTATTAACCCCTAATCTGCCGCTCCGTACACCGCCGCAACCTACGTTATCCCTATGTACCCCTAATCTGCTGCCCCTAACACCGCCGACCCCTATATTATATTTATTAACCCCTAATCTGCCGCCCCCAACGTCGCCTCCACCTACCTACATTAATTAACCCCTAATCTGCCGACCGGACCGCACCGCTACTCTAATAAATGTATTAACCCCTAAAGCTAAGTCTAACCCTAACACCCCCCTAAGTTAAATATAATTTAAATCTAACGAAATAAATTAACTCTTATTAAATAAATTATTCCTATTTAAAGCTAAATACTTACCTGTAAAATAAATCCTAATATAGCTACAATATAAATTATAATTATATTGTAGCTATTTTAGGATTAATATTTATTTTACAGGCAACTTTGTATTTATTTTAACCAGGTACAATAGCTATTAAATAGTTAATAACTATTTAATAGCTACCTAGTTAAAATAATTACAAAATTACCTGTAAAATAAATCCTAACCTAAGTTACAATTAAACCTAACACTACACTATCAATAAATACATTAAATAAACTACCTACAATTATCTACAATTAAACCTAACACTACACTATCAATAAATTAATTAAATACAATACCTACAAATAAATACAATTACATAAACTAACTAAAGTACAAAAAATAAAAAAGAACTAAGTTACAAAAAATAAAAAAATATTTACAAACATTAGAAAAATATTACAACAATTTTAAACTAATTACACCTACTCTAAGCCCCCTAATAAAATAACAAAGACCCCCAAAATAAAAAAAATGCCCTACCCTATTCTAAAATTAAAATAGAAAAGCTCTTTTACCTTACCAGCCCTGAAAAGGGCCCTTTGCGGGGCATGCCCCAAAGAATTCAGCTCTTTTGCCTGTAAAAAAAAACCATACAATACGCCCCCCAACATTACAATCCACCACCCACATACCCCTAATCTAACCCAAACCCCCCTTAAATAAACCTAACAAT
This sequence comes from Bombina bombina, assembly GCF_027579735.1. Classification (NCBI taxonomy): domain Eukaryota; kingdom Metazoa; phylum Chordata; class Amphibia; order Anura; family Bombinatoridae; genus Bombina; species Bombina bombina. The sequence continues at coordinate 30,886,700 of NC_069509.1, forward strand.
AAGCCCCTGAAGATCTCCCTACCTTGTCTTCACCACGCCGGGTTCACCGATCGATCCAGAAGAGCCTCCGATGTCTTGATCCAAGCCCAAGCGGGGGGCTGAAGATGTCCATGATCCGGCTGAAGTCTTCATCCAAGCGGGAGCTGAAGAGGTCCATGATCCGACTGAAGTCTTCTATCAAGCGGCATCTTCAATCTTCTTTCTTCCGGATCCATGTAGTTCATCCCGCCGACGCGGAACATCCATCTTCACCGACGACTTCCCGACGAATGACGGTTCCTTTAAGGGACGTCATCCAAGATGGCGTCCCTCGAATTCCGATTGGAATTCCGATCAGCCAATAGAATGCGAGCTCAATCTGATTGGCTGATCGGATCAGCCAATCGGATTGAACTTGAATCTGATTGGCTGATTCCATCAGCCAATCAGAATTTTCCTACCTTAATTCCAATTGGCTGATAGAATCCTATCAGCCAATCGGAATTCGAGGGACGCCATCTTGGATGACGTCTCTTAAAGGAACCGTCATTCGTCGGGAAGTCGTCGGTGAAGATGGATGTTCCGCGTCGGCGGGATGAACTACATGGATCCGGAAGAAAGAAGATTGAAGATGCCGCTAGATAGAAGACTTCAGTCGGATCATGGACCTCTTCAGCTCCCGCTTGGATGAAGACTTCAGCCGTATCATGGACATCTTCAGCCCCCCGCTTGGGCTTGGATCAAGACATCGGAGGCTCTTCTGGATTGATCGGTGAACTCGGCTAGGTGAAGACAAGGTAGGGAGATCTTCAGGGGCTTAGTGTTAGGTTTATTTAAGGGGGGTTTGGGTTAGATTAGGGGTATGTGGGTGGTGGGTTGTAATGTTGGGGGGGGTATTGTATGTTTTTTTTTTACAGGCAAAAGAGCTGAATTCTTTGGGGCATGCCCCGCAAAGGTCCCTTTTCAGGGCTGGTAAGGTAAAAGAGCTTTTCTATTTTAATTTTAGAATAGGGTAGGGCATTTTTTTATTTTGGGGGTCTTTGTTATTTTATTAGGGGGCTTAGTGTAGGTGTAATTAGTTTAAAATTGTTGTAATATTTTTCTAATGTTTGTAAATATTTTTTTATTTTTTGTACTTTAGTTAGTTTATGTAATTGTATTTATTTGCAGGTATTTTATTTAATTAATTTATTGATAGTGTAGTGTTAGGTTTAATTGTAGATAATTGTAGGTAGTTTATTTAATTTATTTATTGATAGTGTAGTGTTAGGTTTAATTGTAACTTAGGTTAGGATTTATTTTACAGGTAATTTTGTAATTATTTTAACTAGGTAACTATTAAATAGTTATTAACTATTTAATAGCTATTGTACCTGGTTAAAATAATTACAAAGTTGCCTGTAAAATAAATATTAATCCTAAAATAGCTACAATATAATTATAATTTATATTGTAGCTATATTAGGGATTATTTTACAGGTAAGTATTTAGCTTTAAATAGGAATAATTTATTTAATAAGAGTTAATTTATTTCGTTAGATTTAAATTATATTTAAGTTAGGGGGGTGTTAGTGTTAGGGTTAGACTTAGCTTTAGGGGTTAATACATTTATTATAGTAGCGGTGTGGTCCGGTCGGCAGATTAGGGGTTAATAATTGTAGGTAGGTGGAGGCGACGTTGGGGGCGGCAGATTAGGGGTTAATAAATATAATATAGGGGTCGGCTGTGTTAGGGGCAGCAGATTAGGGGTACATAGGTATAATGTAGGTTGCGGCGGTGTACGGAGCGGCAGATTAGGGGTTAATAAAAATATGCAGGTGTCAGCGATAGCGGGGGCGGCAGATTAGGGGTTAATAAATATTATGTAGGTGTCGGCGGTATTAGGGGCAGCAGATTAGGGGTTAATAATTGTAGGTAGGTGGAGGCGACGTTGGGGGGGCAGATTAGGGGTTAATAAATATTATGTAGGGGTCGTCGGTATTAGGGGCAGCAGATTAGGGGTACATAGGGATAACGTAGGTGGCGGCGGTGTGTGGTCGGCAGATTAGGGGTTAAAAAATTTTAATAGAGTGGCGGCGATGTGGTGGGGCCTCGGTTTAGGGGTACATAGGTAGTTTATGGGTGTTAGTGTACTTTAGAGCACAGCAGTTAAGAGCTTTATGAACCGGCGTTAGCCCAGAAAGCTCTTAACTCCTGTTTTTTTTCTGCGGCTGGAGTTTTGTCGTTAGATTTCTAACGCTCACTTCAGCCACGACTCTAAATACCGGCATTAGAAAGATCCCATTGAAAAGATAGGATACGCAATTGACGTAAGGGGATCTGCGGTATGGAAAAGTCGCGGCTGCAAAGTGAGCGTTAGACCCTTTCCTGACTGACTCTAAATACCAGCAGTAGCCCAAAACCAGCGTTAGGAGCCTCTAACGCTGGTTTTGACGGCTAACGCCAAACTCTAACGGCTAGATTTAGAGTTTTGTCGGTAACGACCCGCGTAGCTAACGCTGGCTTTTTTCCCCCGCACCTTTTAAATACCGCTGATATTTAGAGTTCACAGAATGGCTGCATTTTCAGTGCGTTAGGCTCCAAAAAGGGAGTGTAGAGCATAATTTACCGCCACTGCAACTCTCAATACCAGCGTTGCTTACGGATGCGGCCAGCTTCAAAAACGTGCTCGTGCACGATTCCCCCATAGGAAACAATGGGGCTGTTTGAGCTGAAAAAAAACCTAACACCTGCAAAAAAGCAGCGTTCAGCTCCTAACGCAGCCCCATTGTTTCCTATGGGGAAACACTTCCTAAGTCTGCACCTAACACCCTAACATGTACCCCGAGTCTAAACACCCCTAACCTTACACTTATTAACCCCTAATCTGCCGCCCCCGCTATCGCTGACACCTGCATATTTTTTTAACCCCTAATCTGCCGCTCCGTACACCGCCGCAAACTACATTATACCTATGTACCCCTAACCTGCTGCCCCTAACACCGCCGACCCCTATATTATATTTATTAACCCCTAATCTGCCGCCCCCAACGTCGCCTCCACCTACCTACAATAATTAACCCCTAATCTGCCGACCGGACCGCACCGCTACTCTAATAAATGTATTAACCCCTAAAGCTAAGTCTAACCCTAACACTAACACCCACCTAAATTAAATATAATTTAAATCTAATGAAATAAATTAACTCTTATTAAATAAATTATTCCTATTTAAAGCTAAATACTTACCTGTAAAATAAATCCTAATATAGCTACAATATAAATTATAATTATATTGTAGCTATTTTAGGATTAATATTTATTTTACAGGCAACTTTGTATTTATTTTAACCAGGTACAATAGCTATTAAATAGTTAATAACTATTTAATAGCTACCTAGTTAAAATAATTACAAAATTACCTGTAAAATAAATCCTAACCTAAGTTACAATTAAACCTAATACTACACTATCAATAAATTAATTAAATAAACTACCTACAATTATCTACAATTAAACCTAACACTACACTATCAATAAATTAATTAAATACAATACCTACAAATAAATACAATGAAATAAACTAACTAAAGTACAAAAAATAAAAAAGAACTAAGTTACAAAAAATAAAAAAATATTTACAAACATTCGAAAAATATTACAACAATTTTAAACTAATTACACCTACTATAAGCCCCCTAATAAAATAACAAATACCCCCAAAATAAAAAAATGCCCTACCCTATTCTAAAATTAAAATAGAAAAGCTCTTTTACCTTACCAGCCCTGAAAAGGGCCCTTTGCGGGGCATGCCCCAAAGAATTCAGCTCTTTTGCCTGTAAAAAAAAACATACAATACCCCCCCCCCAACATTACAACCCACCACCCACATACCCCTAATCTAACCCAAACCCCCTTAAATAAACCTAACACTAAGCCCCTGAAGATCTCCCTACCTTGTCTTCACCACGCCGGGTTCACGATCGATCCAGAAGAGCCTCTGATGTCTTGATCCAAGCCCAAGCGGGGGGCTGAAGATGTCCATGATCCGGCTGAAGTCTTCATCCAAGCGGGAGCTGAAGAGGTTCATGATCCGACTGAAGTCTTCTATCAAGCGGCATCTTCAATCTTCTTTCTTCCGGATCCATGTAGTTCATCCCGCCGACGCAGAACATCCATCAGCCAATCAGATTGAGCTTGCATTCTATTGGCTGTTCCGATCAGCCAATAGAATTCGAGCTCAATCTGATTGGCTGATCGGATCAGCCAATCGGATTGAACTTGATTCTGATTGGCTGATTCCATCAGCCAATCAGAATTTTCCTACCTTAATTCCGATTGGCTGATAGAATCCTATCAGCCAATCGGAATTCGAGGGATGCCATCTTGGATGACATCCCTTAAAGGAACCTTCATTCGTCGTCTAGTCGTCGGAAGAAAATGATGGATCCGCGCTGGAGGTCTTCAAGATGGAGCCGGTCGTCATCGGATGGAAGAACATAGAAGATGCGGCTTGGATGAAGATGTTTGCCGGTCCGGATGTCCTCTTCTGCCCCCTTGGATCAAGACTTCAGCCGGAGGATGGATGTCTTCAGCCCCCCGCTTGGGCTTGGATCAAGACATCGGAGCCAGTACGGATCGGTGTGATACCCGGTGTGGTGAAGATAAGGTAGGAAGATCTTCAGGGGCTTAGTGTTAGGTTTATTTAAGGGGGGTTTGGGTTAGATTAGGGGTATGTGGGTGGTGGGTTGTAATGTTGGGGGGGGTATTGTATGTTTTTTTTACAGGCAAAAGAGCTGAATTCTTTGGGGCATAATTTATTGATAGTGTAGTGTTAGGTTTAATTGTAGATAATTGTAGTTATTTTATTTAATTTATTGCTAGTGTAGTGTTAGGTTTAATTGTAACTTAGGTTAGGATTTATTTTACAGGTAATTTTGTAATTATTTTAACTAGGTAGCTATTAAATAGTTAATAACTATTTAATAGCTATTGTACCTGGTTAAAATAAATACAAAGTTGCCTGTAAAATAAATATTAATCCTAAAATAGCTACAATATAATTATAATTTATATTGTAGATATATTAGGGTTTATTTTACAGGTAAGTATTTAGCTTTAAATAGGAATAATTTATTTAATAAAAGTTAATTTATTTCGTTAGATTTAAATTATATTTAACTTAGGGGGTGTTAGTGTTAGGGTTAGACTTAGCTTTAGGGGTTAATACATTTATTAGAGTAGCGGTGTGGTCCGGTCGGCAGATTAGGGGTTAATAAGTGTAGGTAGGTGTCGGCGACGTTGAGGGGGGCAGATTAGGGGTTAATAAATATTATGTAGGTGTCGGCGGTGTTAGGGGCAGCAGATTAGGGGTACATAAGTATAACGTAGGTGGCGGCGGTGTGCGGTCGGCAGATTAGGGGTTAAAAAAATGTATTATAGTGGCGGCGATGTGGGGGGACCTCGGTTTAGGGGTACATAGGTAGTTTATGGGTGTTAGTGTACTTTAGAGCACAGTAGTTAAGAGCTTTATGAACCGGCGTTAGCCCAAAAAGCTCTTAACTCCTGTTTTTTTTCTGCGGCTGGAGTTTTGTCGTTAGATTTCTAACGCTCACTTCAGCCATGACTCTAAATACCGGCGTTAGGAAGATCCCATTGAAAAGATAGGATACGCAAATTGCGTAGGGGGATCTGTGGTATGGAAAAGACGCGGCTGCAAAGTGAGCGTTAGACCATTTAATGACTGACTCCAAATACCAGCGGTAGCCCAAAACTCTAAATCTAGCCGTAAATCTAGCCGAGTAAGTTTCAAAACACTTTATAGGTTGTAAAGAACTGAAAATGGTCATTTGTTGTGTTTGCAGCATATTTACTGAAATCAAAAGCTATTTCAATTAAACTTTGAACAACATTTTAACTTTTTAAACGTTTTAACAGGTCACGTTACATTTTAACATAGGACCCCTTATTTGATAGCAGCTTCACAAGTCTTGCATCCATTGAACTTGTGAGTTTTGGGGCAGTTTCTGCTTGAATTTGTTTGCAAGATGTCAGAATAGCCTCCCAGAGCTGCTGTTTGGATGTAAACTGCCTCCCACCCTCATAGATCTTTTGCTTGAGGATGCTCCCAAGGTTCTCAATAGGATTGAGGTCAGGGGAGGATGGAGGCTACACCATGACTTTCTCTCCTTTCATCCCCATAGCATCCATTGATGCAGAGGTATTCTTTGCAGCATGAGATGGTGCATTGTCATGCATGAAGATGATTTTGTTACGGAAAGCATAGTTCTTTCTTCTGTACCAGGGAAGGAAGTGGTCAGTCAGGAACTCCACATACTTTGCAGAGGTCATCTTTACACCTTCGGGGACCCTAAAGGGGCCGACCAGCTCTCTTCCCATGATTCCGGCCCAAAACATGACTCCACCACTGCCTTGCTGACGTTGCAGCCTTGTTGGAACAGGGTGGCCGTCCACCAACCATCCACTACTCCATCCATCTGGACCATCCAGGGTTGCACGGCACTCATCAGTGAACAGGACTCTTTGAAAATTAGTCTTCATGTATTTTTCTGCCCAATGCAGCCGTTTCTGCTTGTGAGCATTGGTTAGTGGTGGCAGAATGGAAGGTTTATGCACAGTTGCAAGACTCTGGAGGACTCTACACCTTGATGTCCGTGGGACTCCAGAGGCACCAGCAGCTTCAAATATCTGTTTGCTGCAAAGTAATGGTATTTTAGCAGCTGCTCTGTTGATCCAATGCATGGATCTGGCAGAAATCTTCCTCAATGTGCCTTTATCTGCACAAACCCGTTTGTGCTCTGAATCAGCTACAAATCTCTTAATAGTGCGATGATCACCCTTAAGTTTTCGTGAAATATCTAACGTTTTCATAAATCGTCCAAGACATTGAACTATTTCACTCTTTTCGGCAGCAGAGAGATCCTTTTTCTTCCCCATATTGCTTGAAAATGGTGCTCTGCTTAATAATGTGGAACACCCTCCTTTAGTAGTTTTTCCTTTAATTGGGCTCACCTGGCAATCTAATTATCACAGGCGTCCGAGATTGTTTTCAGTTATCAAAAGAGCCCTGAGACACAATGCCATCCATGAGTTAAACTGAAAAAAAAAATATTTAATCTTTGTGACACTGAAATAGAATTTGCATAATAATTTGGAACAGGGTGTAAACTACCAATAGCCATTAAAAGGGCCTTTTGTGGGGCATTGCCCCAAAGTAATCAGCTCTTTTACCTGTAAAAAAAATACAGACAACCCCCCCAACAGTCCCCATTGCCCTGAAAAGGGCATTTGGATGAGCATTGCCCTTAAAAGGGCAGTTAGCTCTATTGCAGCCCAAAGTCCCTAACCTAAAAATAAAACCCACCCAATACACCCTTAAAAAAACCTAACACAAACCCCAGGAGAAGTCTTCATCAAAGCCGGGTGAAGTGGTCCTCCAGACGGGCAGAAGTCTTCATCCAGACGGCATCTTCTATCTTCATCCATCCGGCACAGAGCGGGTCCATCTTCAAGACATCCGACGTAGAGCATCCTCTTCTTCCGACGATTAAAGCTGAATGAAGGTACCTTTAAGTGACGTCATCCAAGATGGCGTCCCTTAGATTCCGATTGGCTGATAGAATGATAGAATTCTATCAGCCAATCGGAATTAAGGTAGAAAAAAATCCTATTGGCTGATGCAATCAGCCAATAGGATTGAAGTTCAATCCTATTGGCTGATCCAATCCGCCAATAGGATTGAGCTTGCATTCTGTTGGCTGATTGGAACAGCCAATAGAATGCAAGCTCAATCCCATTGGCTGATTGGGTCAGCCAATAGGATTTTTTACCCTTTAATTCCTATTGGCTGATACAATTCTATCAGCTAGTCGGAATTCAAGGGACGCCATCTTGGATGATGTCCCTTAAAGGATGCTCCACACCAGATGTCTTGAAGATGGACCCGCTCCGCGCCGGAAGGATGAAGATAGAAGATGCCGTCTGGATGAAGACTTCTGTCCGCCTGGATGATGACTTCTTGCCGCTTGGATGAAAACTTCTCCCGGCTTCGTTGAGGACTTCTTGCCGCTTGGATGAAGACTTCTCCCGACTTTGTTGAGGACTTCTTGCCGCTTGGATGAAGACTTCTCCTGGCTTCGTTGAGGACTTCTTGCCGTGTGGATGAGGACTTCGCCGGCTGGATGAGGATGGATGTCCGGTCTTCCAAAACTGTAAGTGGATCTTTGGGGGTTAGTTTTAGGTTTTATTAAGGGTTTATTGGGTGGGTTTTAATTTTTAGCTTAGGGTTTGGGCAATGTAAAAAAGCTGAATGCCCTTTTAAGGGCAATGCCCATCCAAATGCCCTTTTCAGGCCAATGGGTAGCTTAGGTTTTTTTAGATATAATTTTATTTGGGGGGGTGGTTGGTTGTGTGGGTATTGGCTTTTACTGTTGGGGGGATGTTTGTATTTTTATTTGCCAGGTAAAAGAGCTGATATCTTTGCGGCAATGCCCCACAAAAGGCCCTTTTAAGGGCTATTGGCAGTTTAGTTTAGGCTAGGGGTTTTATTATTTTGGGGGGCTTTTTTATTTTGATAGGGCTATTAGATTAGGAGTAATTAATTTAAATATTTGATAATTTCTTTTTTATTTTGTGTAATTTAGTGTTTATTTTTTTTTGTAATTTAGTTAATTGTATTTGATTAATGTAATTTATTTAGTTTTAGTGTAATGTTAGGTTTTACTGTAAGACAGGTTAGGTTTTATTTTACAGGTAAATTTGTATTTATTTTAACTAGGTAGTTAGTAAATAGTTAATAAATATTTAATAACTAATCTACCTAGTTAAAATAAATACAAACTTATCTGTGAAATAAAACAAGCTAGCTACAACATAACTATTAGCTATATTTTAGCTAGCCTAGGTTTTAGTTTACAGGTAAGTATTTATTTAGTTTTAAATAGTATTTATTTAGGTATTAATTGTAATTTTTATTTGGAATTATTTTAATTATGTTAAAGTTAGTAGGTGTTAGGGTTACATTAGGGTTAGACTTAGGGTTAGGTTTAGGGGTTAATAACTTTAGTATAGTGGCGGTGACATTGGGGGCAGCAGATTAGGGGTTAATAAGTGTAGTTAGGTGGCGGAGATTTTTGAGGCAGCAGATTAGGGGTTAATAACAGTAATGTAGGTTGCGGCGATGTTGGGGGCGGCAGATTAGGGGTTAATAAGTGTAGGTAGGTGGAGGCGACATTGGGGGCGGCAGATTAGGGGTTAATAAATTTATGTAGGTGGCGGTGACATTGGGGGCGGCAGATTAGGGGTTAATAAGTGTAATGTAGGTGTCGGCGATGTCAGGGGTGGCAGATTAGGGGTGTTTAGGCTCAGAGTTTATGTTAGGGATCTCCCATTGAGATCTGGGAAAACCAAACTGCAAGCCATCCTCCTTCAAAGCCACCGCTCTCCTGGCCCAATAAATGAAAGACTGGGCAACCAACCACAGCCGCTCCAAACCTAAAATACAAAACAAAACTAAAACACACCAACCTTACACTCCCAATTCAGGGCGAATGTACCCACGATATCTCCTAGACCTTCACCTGCCAATGTTCTTAACAACACTCTCATTCAGACCCCTAGCAGCTGCCTCTGAAGCCGCCCTAAAACTGAAAGAATAGGACTCAAAATCCCTTGAAGATAACCCCAACCCTTCCATTGATTGATCGATTAGAATTTGAATACATTCGAATGTATTCATTTAGGATTTATTCAGATTCGAATAAATTTGGATGTATTCAGTTTGGTTTGGATTGGATTAATAAATTCTGAAGTTCAGTATGTGTTAGGTGGGATTTTCTGTGTATTAGACTAGTATTATGCACTGTAATATTAGGTGTAACCCATCTGAATCAGCATAAGTGCCCTGCACAGAGCTAGCAGGTTGATATAACCTAATATACTGTACAATTCTAGTGTAATTGTGATTGGTCAATGGCCATTCGAATGTAACGGTTAAATCCAAACTAATTCAGATTTATTCGTTAGTTTTGTTGCTAGGGTAATTCGGAAATTCGAATCGATTCGAAGCTCTGAACTTCGGAACGAAACGCACATATCCCTCAGGTTTCGACACACCTCTGACCCAGCCGGACCCACAAACTGGAAATCGTCAATATAGTGCACCACTGACGTGAGGCCTGACCTCTCCCAAACAACCCATTCAAGGAAAGTGCTAAAACACTCAAATAGAAAGCACGAGATGGAACACCCCATCGGTAGACAAAGGTCCACATAGTAGGAACCCTCCACATAACAATCCAGCAAGTGATGTGATGTCGAGTGAACTGGCAACAACCGAAAAGTGGCCTCAATGTCAATTTTGGCCAACAAAGCAGACTGTCCTGCCTCACGAACCAGGTGAACAGCTTGGTCAAAAGACATATATTTGACTGAAGACAACTCATCCGGAATACCATCATTTACCGATCCCCCTTTTAGAAAAGACAAATGGTGGATCATCCGAAACTTTCCCGGTTCCCATTTTGGAAACACCCCAAGCAGCGAAATCCGCAAGAGGAGGATCCAAGAATGGGCCAGCCATGTGCCCCAAGGATACCTCCTTTTGGAGCTTTTCCCATACCACTCCAGGCCATTGCCTAGCCAATTTCAGATTTCCCCGAAAAAACCACACTCCCCCCTTGTGAAGGAATCACAAAACCGAACTGAAAACCGTGTAATAACAACACTGCTTTCTCCCTACAACCCTGATGTCTGGCGTACCGGACGAGCCAAGACTCCATCGCTCCTACCCTCACTGAGGTTGCCCCCTTTTGTAACCAAGTCATCGCTTCCACCAGGCTAACCCTTTGGAAGCATTTTACATAGTGATGGGAACCCTCGCGTCCAGAGCACTCGTGTTTAAACTTGCATGAGACCCCTCACTTATAGAATTTCCCATTGTAGGCAAAACAAAACCCTTTTCTGACCATCGGCAGTGATCCTTCAGAAGATTGGCCGCCGACTCCCGTTCAAAGGGCTGCGTGGCACACAAAAGCATCATCATTTTGTAAAATAGGGACACATGAACACATATCCAGGGGAAGAAAGCCTCTTCATCCTGTCTACCCCTATGCTAGCTGAGACCCCAGCCATAGCACCTCCTCTCCCCCTCTTGGGTGCCACTACCCCCAGACTTCCATCCCAGGCAACTTTAGGCCTTGTACACCTTCGTGAACTACCTCTTGCCACCTCTTCATATTCCCCAGGCTGCCCCGGTCGTATATCACATCCCCTGTAACCCCTAGCAGCGGCCGTAGGTAACCTGGCCCCAATCTTACTCCTAGCCAACTCCCCTTCCCAGGCCATATCCAGCCACCTCAACTGTTTGAGACTAACAGGCCTGATCTCCTGTGTTAAGCATTCATCAGGTTCCAGACGAATATACTCCGTCCAAGAACCGTGCAGGCCAAAAGAATCCAGTTCCAGGCTGTCACCCTCCTCTGCCGCCATGGATAAGCCAGGACAATCCCCCGGCCATACTTGTGACTCTCCATATTCTGTAAAAGAAAAACTGGTGTGTGAGGTACCCTTCCTGCAATCCCCAACCGCCCCTGAAGAGCCATAGACCCCAACAGGGGTGTGGAAACTCACCAGCCTACCTACAGAAGAGGCTCTACCAGAGAACCCCTTGAAGCTACCCCTAGACCCTCTCTGAGCCCCAGGGGAAGGGGAACAAATTCATCCCCAGAAGAATCTAAACACAGGGACATATCCCCAGAGCCAAACTCAAATTCCTCCTCTTCACCTAAACCATAGCCCTCATTCACCAAAACTCTACTAGCTGATTGCCCAACTACCCCTAACTGACCTAGACCCAGGTTCACCTCCTCACTATCCCTAACTACAGAAAGGCCTCCAACATCAACTCTCACCCCAATTTCCTGCTCCTGACCCATACCCTATGACTGTTCACCCTCGCTACCGCTATCCTCTTCTATCCCCCCAAACTCCTAAACAGGCCCAGCTGGATCATCTCTCACATGACTCCTTCGAGGCTGATCCCTCCTTACATCGGGCCCACTTAGGCCGTGCACCACCACACCGCTCCTTTCCTTACCCCTGGTGGCCTGCCTACTCATGGTATCCAGCTCCAGATCACCACCGCTCACAGCCTCAGCTTCGACCTCTACCGGCAGGCCCACGTGACCCGCCGTGCCTGCCGCAACTTCCGCTCTGGTCCCTCTTTTCCCTGCGCTCGTGCCGCACTTGCAATTACCTCCATCATTTCTCCCTCCATCAGGACTCAGCTGAACCGGAGGCTTGGATCGCCTCGAAGACCTCTGCCTTGTCGCCACCGGCTCCACCACTGGATCTTCCCGCCGGACCTCCAGGATGGAATGCATTTCAGCCTCCAGCCAGGTAGGACCCCTGCTCTCAGCTGCCTCCCTGATCATCCTCATCAAATCATACAGAGAAGCCATGCTGCGAGTGGGAAGAGCACGCAGGTCCAGATGCTTGTCACAAACATTTTTCACAGTGACTTGCTGCTCCTCCCCCTCAGCCCCCTATATACTGCATTCACTGCTCCTCCTCTTCCTACCTATCTACCAATCCCTGGGCTTCCTCCTCCTCAGGTCAAAGCCCGCCCCCCCTGCTATGCTCCACACGCTTCCAGGATCCTCCTTTTGTCTTTTATTTTCCTTTAGTTGTGTCTAATACTCATAACCTCTTGTTGCTAATGTTCCCATTCCTCTGAAATGATCTGTTCTCACAATCCTCTTCATGATGTGTGCTCGCATATATGTATGTGTTTGTGTGTGTGTGTGTTTGTATGTATGTATTTATGTGTGTATGTGTTTATGTATGTATGTGTTTGTGTATGTTTGTATATGTATGTGTGTGTATGTGTTTGTGTGTGTATGTATGTGTGTATGTATGTGTGTATGTATTTGTGTGTGTATGTATGTACTGTATGTGTTTGTTTATGTATGTATGTGTGTATGTTTGTGTATGTATGTATGTATGTGTGTGTGTGTGTGTGTGTGTATGTGTTTGTGTCTGTATGTATGTGTGTGTATGTTTGCGTATGTATATTTGTGTATGTATGTGTGTGTGTGTATGTGTGTGTGTATATGTGTCTGTATATGTGTGTATGTGTATTTGTGTGTTTGTGTATGTATGTGTGTATATGTGTGCGTGTGTGTATGTATGTGTGTGTTTGTATGTGTGTATTTATGTGTGTGTGTATGTGTATGATTGTGTATGTATGTATATATGTATGTGTGTATGTCTGCATGTGTGTATGTGTGTGTGTATGTATATTTGTGTGTGAATGTGTGTGTGTAAGTATATGTATGTGTTTGTGTATATGTGTGTGTTTATGTGTTTGTGTATGCATGTATGGGTGTGCGGCTGTGTGTATGTGTTTGTGTATGTATGTTTTTTGTATGTATATGTGTGTACGTATGTGTATGTTTGTGTATGTATGTATGTATGTGTGTGTATGTATGTTTGTGTATGTATGTGTGTATGTGTATGTATGTGTGTGTGTATGTTTGCGTATTTATGTATATATGTGTGTGTATGTGTGTGTATGTATGTATGTATGTGTATGTATATGTTTGTTTATGTATGTGTGTGTGTGTATATGTGTGTGTGTTTGTATGTGTGTATATGTGTGCATGTGTGTATGTGTGTGTATGTATGTGTGTGTATGTGTATGATTGCGTATGTATGTGTGTGTGTATGTATGTATATTTGTGTGTGTGCGTGTTTGTGTGTGTGTATATATATATATATGTATGTGTGTGTGTGTGAATGTGTGTGTAAGTATATGTATGTGTTTGTGTATATGTGTGTGTTTATGTTTTTTTTGTGTATGTATGGGTGTGTGACTGTGTATATGTGTTTGTGTATGTATCTTTTGTGTATGTATGTATGTATGTATGTATGTGTATGTACGTATGTGTATGTTTGTGTGTATGTGTATGTTTGTGTATGTATGTATATGTATGTGTGTGTAGTTATGTGTATGTATGTCTGTGTAGTTATATGTATGTGTGTGTATGTGTATGTATGTGTGTGTGTTTGAGTATCTGTTTGTGTATTTATGTGTGTGTATGTATGTGTGTGTTTGAGTATGGGTTGGTGTATTTATGTGTGTGTGTGTGCAGGTGTATTTATATGTGTGTATGTATGTATGTATGTATGTATGTGGGTGTGTGTGTGTATGTGTGTGTGTGTGTATGTATGCGTGTGTATGTGTGTGTTTGTGTGTGTGTGTATAGAATTTTTTTTATTTTTATTTACAAAATTAAAATGATATATATATATGTAATTGTTTTTTGTAAAATATATGTCAATACACATATATCTTTATGAATATATACAGGTATATATATATATATATATATATATAAATTATATTTAAAATTACAAAGAACATTTTCTACTATGTGAATAACAGAAAGTTAGTGTAGGGCCCAGCTGGGCCTGGAGCAGGCTAAGGGTTAAGGCTGTAGGAAAGTGGGATAGGAGATAGAGGGTTGGTTCTAGGTGCAACAATGTTGCAGGTTAGGGAAGGCCCTGCCTTACCAGGTAAAAAGCTGATGCTTCCCTTCCAACTTCCTCTTCTCTATCCGATCCAGGCTGAGTCGTGTTTTTTCCTGTAGGTGGTCTTCATCAAACTTCAATTCTTTGGAAATGAATCGTTCCAGGCGTTCAATCCTTCCACCCAGGCGTTACCAGGACCTTTCAGGGTCTGAAAATGCAAAACAACAGATAAGTACACAGGAAAATAATGTTGAAGATTTAGACATTATCCCTCCTACCCCATATCCTAATGAGGTCTCAGCTCAGATTCATTCTCCCCCTTTGCAAGAAATAATTCATGAGGATACAGTGCAGGATTCTCAGTTAGCAGGAGGGGAAGAGCAAAATTTTTTCCATGTGGCACAGCAGCCTCAGTAAGTGGTAGATGTAAACCAGATAGCTTCCTTGTTTAATGCTCTGCTGTTTCTGCAGTAAATAATTTCATTGCTTCAATTGCAGCTGCAATGGCTACTACTGGCATATTGCATGGCCCACAAGTTGCTTCTCAATTAGCTAGTCCAGGGCCTATTTCTGTAAACCCCCCTCCTAGTTTTTCTTCAGAGATGATGCAATCCCCTGATAGAAGAGTATTCCCTACTAATCATTTAAGTCCAGCTAAGCCAGTCACCACTTACAAGGTGTCCCATAGTAGACTGGTCCTAACAACCACTTTCCACACTGCAGCAAGTCATGTCTACACAGTGTGAATCTTTCTAGCTTATTAAGTATATCACAAATAAATTATCTGGAACACACCTGGGCAGGGTGGCGTGCATTAACCAAAGGGGAGGGATTTGGTCAGCTTCCTATTCAAAAGATACAACAAAGGTTTTTTTTGGTTAAGCACACCACAAAAGGACTGTTTAATCTTAACACACATATTGTAGGAGTGCTATCAAAGTGACCAAAACAATTACAAAACAACAAAAAGTATTGGTGCACATCCAACCACTTAAGTCCACTCTTTCATGGCATATTTGTATATGCTATTGTCTGCCAAATATACTTACATAGCTTTTAATAAGATTGGGATAAACATCTTGCAATAATATTGGCTTATATTTGAGCTGCAAAAACAAATATACTTCTATCTGCTAAATATACTTACATAGTTCAAATAAAATTGGGATTAACATCTCGCAATAATATTGACTTATATTTATGCTGCAAAAAAATGTTTGCATGTAAAAAATGCCTTTAAATGAAATGGGATCTTAGTCACACAATATGATCATATTCTGCTAAGCCAGTCACCACTTACAATATGTCCCATAGTAGACTGGTCCTAACACTAACCACTTTCCACCCTGCAGCAAGTCATGTCTACACAGTGTGAAGCTTTCTAGCTTATTAAGTATATCACAATTACATTATCTGGAACACACCTGGGCTGGGTGGCGTGCATTAATTTGAAGGATTTGGTCAGCTCCCTATTCAAAAGATACAACAAAGATGTTTTTGGTTAAGCACACCACAAAAGGACTGTTTAATCTTAACACACATATTGTGGGAGTGCTACCAAAGTGACCAAAACAATTACAAATATGGCAGCAAATATGGGCATGATGGATGCTAGCAGGATGAATGTTTCTACGGTTAGGCAAGAAGGGCTTGTTGGCATTCCTTATTCTTTGCATGGTACTAATGATGCTTTGATTGTTGAACATAAGCAGAATCCTATTTCATCCCTAATTGCAAATGTATCTCCATCCACAATCAATGTCCAAAGTGCTCGTGATCTGATTAATCTTTTGCAGGGAATGCTAAATGCAGATGGCTCAACATCAGCTAAGCAGTCTGCAGCGATACCCATGAGCACACCTGTGGATACGGCCAACCCAGTCACCTCCAGGGAAATGATGGAAGCTCCCACTACGGTTTCAGTTCCTCATCCAGAACCATTACCTGATGCTGGTTTGTCAGGACAGAGCCATCCGGTTGCCCAAGGTGAGATTAATGTATTTACTCATGATCAGCAAGACTCTTCTGACTCCTCACAC
Organism: Bombina bombina; assembly: GCF_027579735.1. Classification (NCBI taxonomy): domain Eukaryota; kingdom Metazoa; phylum Chordata; class Amphibia; order Anura; family Bombinatoridae; genus Bombina; species Bombina bombina. The sequence goes on from NC_069509.1 coordinate 30,903,247, forward strand.
ACTGATACTGACTCTGACAGTGATACGTCCTTAGGTTTGCAAGGGAAGGCTCAAAAGAAAATGTTTTGCATGATTAAAAAAAAATTGAGAGAGGGCTCCAGCAGATCAAACAAGAAAAATAATTTACGACCGCCCCAACCCACTCCGATAGATAACTCGGGTCCTACCTTGGTAGATTTACCCCCCGCCAGAGCTATTTCAGAGCGAAGAGCGGCTCTTTATGGTGATGCCAGCCCAGGAAAAATGTATTCCTTACATGCCCATTTGCATCAAAAAAATGTAAAAAGAATACATCAGGGGAAGTACATTAATATTTTTGATCTGTCCGTTGAGGCGTATAGACAGAAAGAGAAAAGTGCATATGGGACAGGTCCTAAAAAATGTAAGTGCCCTGACTCATTTGACGAATGGTTGCAGTGTTTCACGGTTTTCTCTTCATGCTATCTTGAGAAATACCCTTCTAAAAACATAGCTATATTAAAATACACCAACACCATACACTGGATGCAGCGTAATCGCAGTGAAGGTGTTTGGAGAGAATATGATTCAGAATTTCAAAGGAAAATGGCGGGTAATCTCACATTAACTTTTGATTCAACTAATAACCAACTGTGGCAGCGTATGGACCCACACAGGGCTTCCACTAATTCCACTGCAACCGGAAACCCACAGCCCTTTCGAAACAATAGATTTCGGAAAAGGGGTGGTTCATGTTGGGCATACCAAGAAAAAAAGTGTGAAAGAGGTAGCGCATGCCCTTTCAGACACTCCTGCAAGTTCTGCACAGCGTCCCACCCGGGTAGTGACTGCACAAAAAGAAAAGATAGTGGCATGGCAATAGGCCCCATAATTCACTCCTGGGACAAAAAGGCGGACACCCCGGTGAAGGTTCACGCGCTTGAACCCTGATTGTTGGCTTACCTAGACCAAGACACAGCCAGAATGTTATGGGAGGGTTTTACTTATGGTTTTAGAATACCAACTTTTCAGAAAATTAAAGGTGCGCGTTTTCAAAGAAACTTAATTTCGGCATACCAACACCCTGAAGCAGTATTGGAAAAAATACAAAAAGAATTGTCCCTAGGCCGCATGCCTGGGCCATTCTCTTCACCTCCATTTTCAAATCTGGTCAACTCACCCCTAGGAGTAGTTCCCAAGAAAGACCCTGGAACATTTCGCCTCATACAGCACCTCTCGTACCCAAAAGTTAGCTCAGTCAATGACGCTATCGACCCTCAGCTTAGCTCAGTGCGGTATCAATCATTTGATAGTGCACTAGACCTGGTTCGACGGGCGGGGAAGGGTGCTTTATTGGCGAAGTTGGACATTGAGTCTGCATTCCGTTTATTACCACTTCATCCGTTCGTTTTCCCGCTCATGGGGTGCAAATTTCAGGGTGTGTATTATGTGGATCGCTGCTTGCCTAAGGGCTGCTCCCTATCATGCGCCCTCTTTGAGGCATTTAGTACCTTTTTGCACTGGGCAGTGGCCAGTAGTGCTGGCAGCGATTCAGTGGCACACTACCTTGATGATTTCCAACTGGTGGGGAGGGCTGAGTCAGATGAATGTTTAAGGTTAATGAACAGCATGCGCAGTATTATGTCCGGTTTTGGGGTACCACTGGCGGAGGATAAAACACAAGGCCCCACTTCGTGCCTGGTTTTTCTAGGCATTGAAATTGACACTTGCACGATGGTTTGTCGATTGCCCGCGGATAAAATTCAGACTATGTTGCAGGCGGTTCGAGTGGCTGTTTCCTCAAGGATTCTTTTATTGAAGCAGTTGCAATCATTGCTAGGGCTCCTCAATTTTGCCTGTAGAGTCATCCTCATGGGTAGAGTTTTTAACCGCAGACTAGAAAGACAACTCAGTGGCAAAGAAAAGCCTAATCACAAAATCATACTCACAGATGATCTTATTGCGGATCTGGAAGTTTGGGAGAAATTTCTCCGTCAGTTTAATGGGGTCAGAGTTTGGCGATCTGACCCAATCTCCAGTCAACTCTTGCACCTCTTCACGGATGCTGCAGGGTCACACGGGTATGGGGCTTAATTCCAGGGGGATTGGAGTGCGGAGCATTGACCGGGTTCTTGGAATGCTCTGGGCCTTACCCACCATTTAACCTTCCTGGAATTGTTCCCCATTGTCCTTGCAATTGAACTATGGGGTACAAAATTTTCAAACAAGACAGTTGTTTTCTGGATGGACAACACCAGTGTAGTATACGCGATTAACTATCCAGATATCCAGTTCCAGGCCAGACATGTACCTGGAGTTAATAACGTAGTGGCAAAATCTTTGTCAAGGTTTGAGTGGGAGACTTTTAGACGTCTAGTTCCATGTGCATCCCCAGTTGGTTTATGTTGTCCTGATTTCCTTTGGCAGCTGGTCGTTCCTGGATAGCTTTGTTGCCCTTGGTGTGCTCCTCCTTAGCCCCATCCACGTGGCACACTTATTTGAAACTTTGGAACGAATGGGACCAGTTCTGTCTATCCAGGGGCGTAGAAGCTACTTGGATAATCAGGCATCTTTATGCGACTGGTTAGTGAGTCTGTAAGCCTTAGGCGCACGTCAGGGAGCCATCCAATCCAAATTGGCTGCTTTGTCATTATTTTATCGGGTATTGAATTTAACAGACCCCACAAACTCATTTTTTATTCGACAGGTGGTTAAAGGATGGGGAAGAGCTAAGCCACGGAAGGTGGATGCTCGAGAACCCATCACTGAAGAGCATCTTGAAAAACTGATACAAGCGCTCGATTTGAGGCTCTTTTGTTTAAAACAGTGTTTGTGCTGGCTTTTGCCGCTGCACTTTGAGTTAGTGAGCTAGTCGCCCCCTCGAAACAGTCGATAGGCTTGGGGGTTTAACTGGGGCACATTAGAGCCACAGTTGATTCCCTCTTGCTATTTATTCCACGCTCAAAAACGGACCAGTCGGGTAAGGGCGCTTGGCTCTCCATTCCACCTAAGCCGGGCAGGCCTTCCTGCCCTATAGCAGTAGTCAATGCATACTTGTCTTGTAGACCCCAGGTGTCAGGGCAGTTCTTAATACACGCCGATGGGAAATCGCTATCCAGATTCCAATTTAGTCGGGTTTTGAAACATGCGGCGCTCAAGGCAGGCCTAGATGACAAAAAGATTGCACCACACTCATTTTGCATCGGGGCAGCTACGCAAGCATCAATCATAGGCTCCTCGGACGAGGATATTAAGCGTATGGGTCGGTGGCATTCCAATTGCTTTAAAAAATATGTCCGTCTGCTTGTTTAATTTTATATGTGCTTTGTCCACATACTAAAATTTTTGTCTCCACAGAAAATCACCCCGAAGCGAATTTGGATTGTGGGTCACTCCTTCATCTACTGGGTCTCCATTCGATGCTCCTCCCTTCCGTTTGGCCAGAATTTAGGGTTCCCCTCTCACAAAGCCTCCGTTAGGTGGTTAGGGAACAGGGGTATGTGCTGGCTTCAACTAGCTGAGGTGATCTCTGGGGCCCTCTTAAGATTGGGGAAACCTCATTTCCTCATTCTGCACCTAGGGGGTAATGATGTGGGGGCTGTCCCTGTCCTCCAATTGATTAAGATCATGCGTGGAAAAAAAATTAGCAGAAGTCTCTGGCAAGCAGTAACTATGTCAGATATCAGCTGGCTACACACACGTATCCCGGGAGTAGTTATAGGGTGGTCCAACATAATCCCCCACCTGCATTGGAGGCCTATGTCAGCCCATACGGCAGCATATAGAATTCGGAAAAAGATCAATGCCTCAATTTCAAAAACCATCACAGAGTATGGTGGCTTTGTGGTACGGCACGAAGCCATCTCAGCCGACAGAACTGAACTTTATAGGAGGGACAAGGTTCATTTATCAGATGAGGGTTTAGAATTGTTTATTAGCAATATTCAGAGAGCTATTTCCCCCTTCCTGTAAGTCAGGTTGTGGTGGTGGCGGCAAGAGCATTTGGTAATGCTTCCTTGTGGCGGGAGGTCTCGGCCCTGTTGCGCAGGAAAAGGTCGCTAGGGGTGAGTGATGACCAGAAAGGGGAGGGGCGGTAGGCCTCATATGCACGTGAGGTAACCCCCCTCTCTCCCCTTTGGGGGATGGTCACGTGATCTCTGCAACCTCTCAGCGTCATTTCCTTTTTGAGCAGAGACCCCTCTGCTGCTGTTTCCGTGGGCCGTTGATCTCCTTGCTGTTCTGGGCCGTATTTATCTCTTTGCCACCATTTTGTTTCTGTTGGCTAAAAATAGTTAAGAAAGTTAAAAGGTTTAATAAAATTTGACCGGTGACGGTGAAAATTTTACCCACTACAAAGTTGTCTGTCTTTATTTATTATTGCATGGGTTTAATTTATGGTTAAGTAAGTTAAGTTAAGTATGGGTCCCCTTCTCTCCTGGAAATGCCCCGATAAGCATTTAATCCCTTAAGTTAGTGTAGGTCCCAGCTGGGCCTGGAGCAGGCTAAGGGTTAAGGCTGTAGGAAAGTGGGATAGGAGATAAAGGGTTGGTTCTAGTGCAACAATGTTGCAGGTTAGGGAAGGCCCCTCCTTACTAGGTAAAAAACTGATGCTTCCTTCCAACTTCCTCTTCTCCATCCGATCCAGTCTGAGTCGTGTTTTTTCCCTCCCTCACAACCCCTTTTGTCCATGGCGGCTCACATGCGAATGGCAGGGCTATGGCTAATCAACCTAGGCCTGGATAAGTCCATAGCAGTAAGGTTTAGTATCTCCCATCTCAGACTATTCGGTTCGAGCGGCTTGGTAGCGGAGAATCCTTATATCAGGTGGAGATCAAATTACACCCTGGCGACGGGAGATCTCGGCCCTGTTGCGCAGGAAAAGGTCACTAGGGGTGAGTGATGACCAGAAAGGGGAGGGGCGGTAGGCCTCATGTGCATGTGAGGTAACCCCCCTCTCTCCCCTTTGGGGGACGGTCAGGTGATCTCTGAACCTCTCAGCGTCATTTCCTTTTTGAGCAGAGACCCCTCTGCTGCTGTTTTCGTTGGGCCGTTGATCTCCTTGCTGCTCTGGGCCTTATTTATCTCTTTGCCAGTTAAAAAATCTAGCACTTCAATCCTTAATAGGGTGCATACTGCAATAGGATTACTGCAAAGATCCTCAAAGTAATATATAACAGAAGTAGCAGACGCACCACAGAGTCATTATTCAGAGGTTCTTTTTATTGCCACATACTGGGAGCCAGGAAAACAGAACAACGTTTCGGGCTATAAACCCTTATTCATGTTCATAACTTGTACATCACACTTAATCACCTTAAATACCTACAACCAGGTAAAACCACACCTTTTTAATTTAACCATTTGCAAGGCAAAAAGAAGGCCTATCATAGTGACCTCTAGTGGTTTACACCTAATAATACATGTGATTTGCCACATTTATTTAAAAACACATTTTTTTTTAAGAAAAATACAAAGTTAAAAAACTTATTAACAGATGTCATAGTAAGATGTTATACACAGAATTCAAAAAGCCAGAGAAACAAAGATTATCACATAACTCTTAGTATTATTTCCTCTCTTAAAGGAACACACTCAAATCCAATTCTCTATTCATTCCATTGGGAGCTAATGTATTTAATTTATTTATCCAGAAAGCCTCACGTTTTTGTAATAGTAATTCCCTATTGCCACCTCGCCTAGGGCTTTGTACAAAATCTATTATTTGGAAGCGCAGTTGTGCAATTGTGTGGTTGCAGCTCAGAAAATTATAAGCTACAGGTGCATTTAGATTATTAGTTCTAATATTGGATTTATGCTGTATGATTCTATCTCTGACCCGCTGGGTCATCTCACCAATATAAATTAACCCACACGGACACTTAATTAGGTATATTACAAAGTTTGCATTGCAATTAAAGTAGCCCCTAATCCTGAATTTCTGACCCGTTTGGGGATGTATAAAAAGATCTCCTTTTATCATATTATTGCAATTTGAACAATTCAGGCAAGGGAAGCAACCATTATTTTCTGATGTAATGAAACCTTGTTTTGATTTCTTATTAGACCCAACATCTGCTTTGATTAATTTATCCCTAAGACTGGGTAATCTAGTGTAGGCTGGCATAGGAGGCTGTTGAAATGCTAAAACCTCTGGATTACATTCCTTGAGAACATTCCAATGTTTACGAACTATTTTTTGTATTGCTGCACTGTTAGCACTATATTCTGAAACAAAAACCAATCTATTAGGGTCCTTTTTCGTTTGGACATCTGTCATATTGACCCTATTCTTTGGTGTCTGTAAAACTTTTGTCAAAATTGTCTGTATCATATCACAAGGATACCCACGCTCAATAAATCTTAAACCCATTTCTTCTAACCTTTGCAGGGCCAGTTTTTCATCCTTAACAATACGTTTAACTCTAAGCATTTGACTGTATGGTAATGACTGGATTAAAGAAGGGGCATGGGCACTAGAGAAGTGTAAAAGGCTATTCCTGTCTGTTTTTTTCCTATACAAATCTGTTTTTAACAGGGAACCATCCTTATAAACTTTAGTATCTAAAAAATGTATTGATTCTTCACTCCAGGATAGGGTAAACTTGATACACCTAGAAGCCATATTGAGATCTGCAACAAACTGCTGAAGGGAGCCAACGTCACCCCACCAAATGCCAAATATGTCATCCATGTAGCGCCACCAGGTGGCGCCACATAGATTAAATAAATTGTTCTCATAGACAAACTTCTCCTCAAATATACTCATAAAAATATTGGCATAGGTAGGGGCGACGCTGGACCCCATAGCAGTACCCTGCTTTTGTACAAAGTAGGAGTCTTCAAACAAGAAGTAATTACAGTATTATTAGGTGTAAACCACTAGAGGTCACTATGATAGGCCTTCTTTTTGCTTTGCAAATGGTTAAATTAAAAAGGTGTGGTTTTACCTGGTTGCAGGTATTTAAGGTGATTAAGTGTGATGTACAAGTTATGAACATGAATAAGGGTTTATAGCCCGAAACGTTGTTCTGTTTTCCTGGCTCCCAGTATGTGGCAATAAAAAGAACCTCTGAATAAGGACTCTGTGGTGCGTCTGCTACTTCTGTTATATATTACTTTGAGGATCTTTGCAGTAATCCTATTGCAGTATGCACCCTATTAAGGATTGAAGTGCTGGATTTTTTAACTGTTTCTACTCATTTCTTACTGCTGGTTATCCGTGCACTTATCCTAACAAATGGAGGACCCACAAGATACTCTGGGAGCTCAGGTATTTGCATATACAGATGTCGAAGCAGCCAGAATTACCACTCTTGTAAGGGGCTCAAGGGATTTTCTTAGGACCCCCCAGACCGAGGTTAATATGAGTAACTATGAGAGATTCTTAAAACTTGTGTGTGGTAGACCGAGCGCTAGTATTTTACAGCCTTATGCTCACTGGCAAAAGTCCCCTAGTGGACTTGGGATGTGATTACAATTGTGTGATATAGTGAGCGCTGGGAAGCTTAAAAGGACTGTGAGGTATGGATATGTTAAAAATGGAATGTATTTATTACAGTTAATATACAATGAATATCCAATATAATACATACAAATTAAAAAGCTTCTAAAATTCTTCCTAAAATCTCTATGGATCCATGAGATATAAGTCTTAAGGATATAGTGTTACCTATATCTGTGGTGTTGGAACAAATATTACGTTAGCTCCGACAACAGTCTAAGACCATAGTATTATGGTCTATAAAGTGCAGTTTAAGCACAGATATTTACAAACAGCAGATGTGATGTAAATGGCCAAAATTGGCGTAGTACAATGTCAATAATACAGATGTCAACAATACAGATGCAGTATAAAAGTATAAGTGATAGAAATACAATATAAATAAAAGTGTAGGAGAAATCCAATTGTGTAAAAATGGAAATAAAATTTGTTGAAAAAATGAAGAAATTTATGTCTCTCAAATAGTTTCTTAAAAAATGTCTCTTTGGAAAATCACAGTGTTCCAAAAAAAATATATATCAGAGTGTTCCACAAAAATTGCAAAAGTGTTCCACAAAAATTGTAAAAAATTAATCCACAAATAAATATCAAAGTGTTCAAAAAATATGGTGGGTAAGTGCGTTCAAAGAAATCCTAGATGATTAACTTCCAAAATAAACTCCAATAGCTGTGGTAGACGTGAAGGAGATTATAAGAATGCAGAATATAAAAAATATATAAAAAATGTAGAATATAAAAATGCAGAAGAAAAAAAACAAAAAAAACAATAATGTGGCGGGTAGGTCCAAAGTCGTCCTCCTAATCTGTGGGTGAAATAAAGTGCAATAGTGTAATAACGTCTAGATGTGGTATAATAAAATCAGAAATTTGCTCACCAGTATGTCGACGCGTTTCGGCCCTCCTAGGCCTTTCTCAAGACAAGTCTTGAGAAAGGCCTAGGAGGGCCGAAACGCGTCGACATACTGGTGAGCAAATTTCTGATTTTATTATACCACATCTAGACGTTATTACACTATTGCACTTTATTTCACCCACAGATTAGGAGGACGACTTTGGACCTACCCGCCCCATTATTGTACTTTTTTTTTTTTCTTCTGCATTTTTATATTCTACATTTTTTATATATTTTTTATATTCTGCATTCTTATAATCTCCTTCACGTCTACCACAGCTATTGGAGTTTATTTTGGAAGTTAATCATCTAGGATTTCTTTGAACGCACTTACCCACCATATTTTTTGAACACTTTGATATTTATTTGTGGATTAATTTTTTACAATTTTTGTGGAACACTTTTGCAATTTTTGTGGAACACTCTGATCTATATTTTTTTTGGAACACTGTGATTTTCCAAAGAGACATTTTTTAAGAAACTATTTGAGAGACATAAATTTCTTCATTTTTTCAACAAATTTTATTTCCATTTTTACACAATTGGATTTCTCCTACACTTTTATTTATATTGTATTTCTATCACTTATACTTTTATACTGCATCTGTATTGTTGACATCTGTATTATTGACATTGTACTACGCCAATTTTGGCCATTTACATCACATCTGCTGTTTGTAAATATCTGTGCTTAAACTGCATTTTATAGACCATAATACTATGGTCTTAGACTGTTGTCGGAGCTAACGTAATATTTGTTCCAACACCACAGATATAGGTAACACTATATCCTTAAGACTTATATCTCATGGATCCATAGAGATTTTAGGAAGAATTTTAGAAGCTTTTTAATTTGTATGTATTATATTGGATTTTCATTGTATATTAACTGTAATAAATACATTCCATTTTTAACATATCCATACCTCACAGTCCTTTTAAGCTTCCCAGCGCTCACTATATCACACAATTGTAACTATGAGAGATTGGCAAAAAGGAATATGTTGTACCCACTGCATGCATCCATCCTAGCTGAATACTATAGGATCAAGCGGATCCCTAGGGGGTTAAGGATGAATACAAGACCAACGCTACTTGCCAATAATAAAGAATATTGTACTAAGTTTGAGCATATCCTCAACAAATGCTCCTTAGACCTCATTGTACTTACGGTGGAGTTTCTACAGAAAGCCATAGATGCACAGGCTGATGAAATCAAACAAGTCGAGTCAAGCTTGAAACAGAATGCAGGCGATCTGGACATCGACAAGGCTCTGAAAGAAATAAATGCCAAAATTAATGAAATGAAAAAGGAGCTTGAAAATAAGAAAAGAGTCAAATTTAATCGTGATGAGCATGATTACCTGACCGGAGCAGTTTACCGGTGGACCCGGGACCCAACCGGAAGTATGAGGAACACTACTTCCGGTAACACACGCCGACGGGAACGGAGAGCCCAGAAGGAGGTGAACAGCTCTGACATGACCACCGAGTCCTCGTCGGGGGAATCAGACGCCGGAGGAGACGTGGCGGAAGGAAACATAGCCGCAATCCCGGCAAGCAGCCAGCCAGTCCAAGACACACAGAGGAGGACCCGTCAGGGGAAAAGACGTTAGTAGCTGGCACTGATTCTATCTGCACAAATATATCCATCTACCTGGATAAGCTTTTGAGACCTTTTGTGTCACAAGCAATGTCATATATTAAAGATACAGATGATTTTCTATCTAAAATTGAGAACTTGCCAGGCAAGATGGATAAATGTATTTTGTACAGTCTGGATATTGTGAGTCTGTACACTGCTATACCCCATACTAGTGGGTTAGATTCTATCAGGTCGATGATGGCTAGAAGTAATAAATTTACAGTTATGCAGCAACAATTTATTATTGAACTGATGGAGATTGTGTTATACTGTAATTACTTCTTGTTTGAAGACTCTTATTTTGTACAAAAGCAGGGTACTGCTATGGGGTCCAGCGTCGCCCCTACCTATGCCAATATTTTTATGAGTATATTTGAGGAGAAGTTTGTCTATGAGAACAATTTATTTCATCTATGTTGCGCCACCTGGTGGCGCTACATTGATGACATATTTGGCATTTGGTGGGGTGACGTTGGCTCCCTGCAGCAGTTTGTTGCAGATCTCAATATGGCTTCTATATGTATCAAGTTTACCCTATCCTGGAGTGAAGAATCAATAAATTTTTTAGATACTAAAGTTTATAAGGATGGTTCCCTGTTAAAAACAGATTTGTATAGGAAAAAAACAGACAGGAATAGCCTTCTACACTTTTCTAGTGCCCATGCCCCTTTTCTTATCCAGTCATTACCATACAGTCAAATGCTTAGGGTTAAACGTATTGTTAAGGATGAAAAACTGGCCCTGCAAAGGTTAGAAGAAATGGGTGTAAGATTTATTGAGCGTGGGTATCCTTGTGATATGATACAGACAATTTTGACAAAAGTTTTACAGACACCAAAGAATAGGGTCAATATGACAGATGTCCAAAGGAAAAAGGACCCTAATAGATTGGTTTTTGTTTCAGAATACAGTGCTAACAGTGCAGCAATACAAAAAATAGTTCGTAAACATTGGAATGTCCTCAAGGAATGTAATCCAGAGGTTTTAGCATTTCAACAGCCTCCTATGCCAGCCTACACTAGATTACCTAGTCTTAGGGATAAATTAATCAAAGCAGATGTTGGGTCTAATAAGAAATCAAAACAAGGTTTCATTACATCAGAAAATAATGGTTGCTTCCCTTGCCTGAATTGTTCAAATTGCAATAATATGATAAAAGGAGATCTTTTTATACATCCCCAAACGGGTCAGAAATTCAGGATTAGGGGCTACTTTAATTGCAATGCAAACTTTGTAATATACCTAATTAAGTGTCCGTGTGGGTTAATTTATATTGGTGAGACGACCCAGCGGGTCAGAGATAGAATCATACAGCATAAATCCAATATTAGAACTAATAATTTAAATGCACCAGTAGCTTATCATTTTCTGAGCTGCAACCACACAATTGCACAACTGCGCTTCCAAATAATAGATTTTGTACAAAGCCCTAGGCGAGGTGGCAATAGGGAATTACTATTACAAAAACGTGAGGCTTTCTGGATAAATAAATTAAATACATTAGCTCCCAATGGAATGAATAGAGAATTGGATTTGAGTGTGTTCCTTTAAGAGAGGAAATAATACTAAGAGTTATGTGATAATCTTTGTTTCTCTGGCTTTTTGAATTCTGTGTATAACATCTTGCTATGACATCTGTTAATAAGTTTTTTAACTTTGTATTTTTCTTAAAAAAAATGTGTTTTTAAATAAATGTGGCAAATCACATGTATTATTAGGTGTAAACCACTAGAGGTCACTATGATAGGCCTTCTTTTTGCCTTGCAAATGGTTAAATTAAAAAGGTGTGGTTTTACCTGGTTGTAGGTATTTAAGGTGATTAAGTGTGATGTACAAGTTATGAACATGAATAAGGGTTTATAGCCCGAAACGTTGTTCTGTTTTCCTGGCTCCCAGTATGTGGCAATAAAAAGAACCTCTGAATAAGGACTCTGTGGTGCGTCTGCTACTTCTGTTATATATTTATGTCTTCGCCGCCATTTTGTTTCTGTTGGCTAAAAATAGTTAATAAAGTTAAAAAGTTTAATAAAGTTTAATAAAATTTGACCTGTGACGGTCAAAATTTTACCCACTACAAAGTTGTCTGTCTTTATTTATTATTGCATGGGTTTAATTTATGGTTAAGCAAGTTAAGTTAAGTATGGGTCCCCTTATCTCCTGGAAACGCCCCGATAAGCATTTAATTCCATATGTAAAATATTTACAGTAAATACACTGTAAAACACCTTATAAAATATTAAAAAGCTTTCTAAAGTTTTAAGGTATTTAGTGAAAAGGGCTCCAAAATGTATATAAAATTATATATGTGTGTGTGTGTGTGTTTATATGTGTATTTACAGTATGTATGCATATAGATATATAAATACACATGTATATACACCTATATGCACATATAAATATGTCTGAGGAAGGGGCTAACTAAACCGAAACGTCACAGTTCAATTAAAGAAGTTTGTGTTTTCACAGCGGAGAGTGCGGGACCTGATTATTTCATTTATATATATATATATATATGTGTGTGTGTGTGTGTGTTTATATGTGTATTTACAGTATGCATGTATATAGATATATAAATACACATGTATATACACCTATAAGCACATATAAATATATATATATACACACACACACACATATATATAAATATAATATATATATAAATATATACAGTATATATATAAACAGTATATATACATACATAAATACATTACATTTCTTACTTTAAAATACTTTATCATATACCATATACCTTTTAACCCTTATATACATTTTTTTATTAATATTTTGTGACTGAGCTAAGGGAATTGTGTACGATTGAATATATAGTATATTTCCCTGCAAATTAAAAATGTATAAAGCTATTGTGTAATCCATCCCAGTGTGTGCTGGGGCTGATAATTAGAACCTGTATGTAAAAGGCAGAATATGTGCTGCAGTCTAGAGGCTCTAGGCCTGTAGGTTTTGAAATCTGTTTGTAATTTTGAAGATGTGTGGAAAAGCCACACACTATAGTCAGGGATGCTTTATTCTGTTTAGTAAGCGCCATTGTGCAAAGATTTGTTTTGTTTTTGTTTATGTTAGACCTGTAGGGTTGCCACCTGCCCCGGTATCACCGGGACAGTCCCGGTCTGGGACTGTATGTCCCGTGTCCCAGAACTAGGCTCCAATGCCCCGGCCTGCCCAGCTCCCCTATCACACACACACAACACTGTTGATTTTTTAAAAAAAACTTTGGTGGCTGGACCGACAGGGCAATGTGAGGAAAAACTAGGGAGAAAATAGGGAAAACTAGACTCACACGCTGACACTACACGAGTCACACAGTTTGCCCTTAGCAAAAATGGCTGCGGATACCAAACTACTGGAGACTGGAGTCGCATTAGGTGACATAGTTACTGCTCGCCAGACTTCTGCTTGTTTTTTTTCCACGCTGCAACAGTTTCTGCTGTCTAAATAATTACCGGAGCCGTACGGGATGTCCTTGGGTTTTACTGTTGTGCTGCTAACATGGATGGAGGAGGACTCGAATCTGCCAGCTGAGAGAGGGAGACTAAGGAAACCGCACTCGGACTGAAAAGATGGGTTAACCCCTTGGCTGTCAGGACATGCTGCATCACATTGTTTCGTATTGTGTTGCAGACTTGCAGTGTTCTCTGCCATTCAAGGAGCTAATTGTGATATTGTAAAGTATATAAGTATATAAAAGAACAGCGGTTAAACATTCAGTAATTTTTTTATTGAATGACAGCTCGTACACACTGACTCCATAACAGCTCCCACACACACTGACAGGCAGCTCACTGACATTTCACACACACACACACACACACACACACACTGACAGGCAGTTCACTGACACTTAACACACACACTGACAGGCAGCTCACTGACACTTAACACACACACTGACAGGCAGCTCACTGACACTTCACACGCACACTGACCGGCAGTTCACTGATACTTCACACACACAATGACAGGCAGCTCACTGACACTAATCACACGCACACTGACAGGCAGCTCACTGACACTTCACACGCACACTGACAGGCAGCTCACTGACACTTCACACACACTGACAGGCAGCTCACTGACACTTCACACACACAATGAGAGGAAGCTCACTGACACTAATCGCACGCACACTGACAGGCAGCTCACTGACACTTCACACACACACACACACTGACAGGCAGCTCACTGACACTTCACACACACACACACACACACACACACAATGACAGGCAACTCACTGACACTAATCACATGCACACTGACTAGCAGCTCACTGACACTTCACACGCACACTGACAGGCAGTTCACTGACAATTCACACACACACTGAGAGGCAGCAAAAATGGTAAAATATATTTTATTAAGGCTGTGTGAAGCCGCACCCCAACCACGCCCCCAGTCACACACCCACCACGCCCAAATTCAAAGTGTCCAGAAATCGGCTGGACAAAAAGTGGCAACCCTACCTGTATACCTGTAAATTGTGTGTGAATAAACAGGCCAAGGCTTTTACATCTAAATCCAGTGTGTATAGAGTACTTTCTTCTGTGAAGACTGTGGGCTAGATTACAAGTTGAGACTAGAGCATATTTGTGCTTCTGCAAACCAGTAATCTGCGCTGTTTTATTTCCTTGCACGAGATTACAGTTAGGAAGTGCAATTATGCCTCCCTCAAGCTTGCATCCTTGCGCTCAAAAGCACGCTCCATTGCGGTTTAAAAGTTTTTCCACCTGTACTTCAATGGAGCCTTGTTTTAATGCCAACAGTCTAACAGACACAGCTCTCGTAACCCTGATCTCAACTACATATAAATATATAAGTATATGAATGTATACATATATATTTATGTGTTTATATGTGTATATATGTATGAATATATTTGGCGCTTTAAAAATAAAGTATAATAATAATATACATATATATGTAAAGAGATTTTTATGTTTGTGCTCAAGTTTACTTTCAACTTGTAATTAGGGTTGCCAGGTGTCCGGTATCTGACCAGACAGTCCGGTAAATCAACCAACTGTCCAGTAAAACTTCCAGAAAAAACACTGACACTTAAATTGCAACTTCACTTCATCCAGGGGAGAATAGGGATGTACAAATTCCCATGCTTTATATATATATATATATATATATATATATATTACACATATATATATATATATATATATATATATTACACACACCTATATATATATATATATATATATATATATTTATTTATTTATATACACATATATATATATATATATATATATATATATATATATATATATATATATATATATATATATATATAATGTGTATATATATATATATATATATATATATATATATAAGTGCATACCTATTTTATATTCAGACCCCATACTTAAAGGGATAGTACAAGGTGGGTGTGACTTCATTCCCAGGAAGGGTAAGACAATAGGAAACTACATTTCTCCCTCAGATTGTTCAGGAAAAACCACAAATAAATGTTGGTTAAAACAGAGAAAATATTTTTTTTCGTTGTAGACGTAATATCTGCATAACATGTGAATACGTAACAGAGGGTGACAAATTCACCTCAACAAGTACCCAAGTGAGACATGCGCAAAGTGATCTGTAACACGCCAACTACGATGTTACCATTATTTTGTTACATTAATTAAATAAGTTTACCATCACCACTTGTGTATATATTTTAGTTGCAACACACTGTGAGACTACTTAGGAATCAATTGATCTGCAAAAAGTTTTCTGGGTATGTCCTTTTATATCGCTCATTCCAATGGTATATTACGTGCCTTGTGTTTTTAAAAATGCTGTAATCTGAGATGTTTTTTACACAAACATTGAATGGTGGGTTATGTTGTTTATATTTTCACTTATCATGAACTTTATGTAGATTGATTATACTGACTATCAAATGTAGATATAAATGAGATGTATGTTTATTTATTTGTTTTAACGTATGCTTGATGATCAATTTTGTCAGTAGTAATTTGATTGGCCAATAGGTCACCATCTGTTTACTTGGCCCCTCCTGTTACCATGTGATACTGATTATTTTTAATTAGATGTATGGTATATATAGCAAGTGTTCTAAAAATGTTTTATGAAGCCTGATGAAACAGCCTTATGCTGAGAAACGCGTTGCCTTTGTTTTTAATATTTTAATAAAGTAACTTTTTACTTTGAACACTTGCTACCATCATTTTGTGATTTGTCCCTCCTGCTGAGGGTTTTTTGGGATTTTCCTGATCACTGCTGACTTCTGGATCTCCACATTGTCCTGATTGCCTAATACCAAGTCTGGTGGGTGACTGTATTGACCCCATCCTGCTCCTATAGCATCAAGGGAGATGCTACAACTATTGTGAGTATCACTCTTACCATTGGCATTGATTCACCATTGTTCCAGCAATACTAGGCCATATAGGCACCTGTGTTTCTCTTATCGTTTAGATACAGATACATCTTTGCGGGACGTTGGTCTTCTGGGTGACTGTAATAGATCCCAGACTGTCTCTACAGCACTGACTGAGGTGCTTTCACAAATGTGAGTTTACTCCTTATATGCATATCAATCTGCTTTGGATCAAACAATATTGGGCCATGTGGCACAACTGTCTCCTCTTGTTTTTGTAGATTGCTGCTTTTGGATCCCGGCCTGGATCTTCACAGATAGCTGCCTCCATCCCTCTATCAGAGACTTTTATCCTATTTATATACATATCATCTTATTTGATGCATTATGGTGCTAATCAGCTTCTAATGACACTATTGTATTATTAGTCTTACTACTTTATTTGAGGTCACTCTTGTGTATATTACCTATCTTCTATTTGTTAGATTAACAATTTTACATTTTATTGCTATCTATAATATTGGGGTTAATATACACTTTTTTGCTGCTACTATCTATTCACGAGACCACCTATTAGTAACAACTACTTAGTATTATATCACACATTGTCCCTACATTATTACCATTTATCCCTTGTAGAGTATACTAGGTTATTGATTTCTAAATATTCTCATTGGCCTGTTTAGGACTCTAGCCACTATTTTTGACTGTATTAGGGCGCCCCCTATCTGTTTGTTGTTCCTAGGGAACATGTTACCTTGTATGGGAGGCAGTGGCGGTTCTAGACAAATTTTACTCTAGGGGCCAAGGTGGGGCCAGGGTTTAATCAGAGGGACACATTAAAAATGGAAACAAATTATATTTAAACATTTCTTCCTGGATGGCCTCTCACCACCTAAAGATTAACATGTCCAAGACTGAGCTCCTTCTTATACCCCCTCAAGCTCTACGCCAACTTCTGACTTCTCTATCCCTGTTGACGGCATCACCATTTCCCCATCGCCCCAATTTTGCTGCCTCAGAGTTACATTTGACTCAAATCTATCCTTCCTTCCTCATATCTAATCACTTTCTCGATCCTGCTGCCACTATCTACGCAATATTTCCAAGATTCAACCTTTTCTGAGCACTAACTGTAATGCTTGTGGGATATTCCACTATCAGACCAAACTCGGCCAGTAGTCTTCTTATCCCGGCGTTGATCCAGAATGATAGGGAATATCCCAGAGCAGAGAAAGTTTGCCAGATGAAGTAAGCGGCACTCACCACAGGCAGGATAGTCTTCAGAGAAAGGCAGTTCAGGAGTAAACCACAAGAAGTGTCAAGCAGCAGGGTTTGGCAATGGTAAAGCAGTCCAAAGGTAAACAAACTAGAATGGTCAGGCAGGCAGGGTTTGGCAACGGTAAAGCAGTCCAAAGGTGTACCACTAGGATGGTCAGGCAGCAGGGTTTGGCAACAGTAAAGCAGTCTAAAGGTGAACCACTAGGATGGTCAAACAGGCAATCCAGAACAATGGGGGTTAATCAAGCAGAGTGGTCAGACAAGCAGAGTTCAGCAGCAGTATATCAATCCAGTAGTTTAGGGGTTAAGAGGCAGAGTGGTCAGACAAGCAACAGTATAACGATCAGTAATCAGCAATCTGTCACACCCAGAAACACACAAAGTAACACCTATACTTGGGCAGTGATAGATTGCTAAATGGCAACTTACATAGGCGCAGGATTCGCGCCACAGGGGATCCCAACCGGCATCAGAGCGGATAGCATGCGGCGATTACATCAGCGCTGCACACAACAGGAGCCGACACAGCCCCTGACAATGCACAGGGAAGCAGGCGCCGTGCCCCTAGCAACGGCTAGTGCGGCGTGGCGTGACACTAACACCACAAAGCAAATAATCCACTCCCTTGTTATTTCCTGACTTGACTACTGCAATAACCTACTTACTGGCCTTCCTCTTTCCCGCCTCTCCCCTCTTCAATCCATCCTAAATGCCTCTGCCAGACTGATCCACCTTTCCCGTCGCTCTGTATCTGCTGCACCTCTCTGCGAGTCCCTTCATTGGCTCCCCATTCACAGCAGAATTAAATTCAAAATTCTTACCCTTACATACAAAGCTCTCACCAATGCCACTCCCCTCCACCTATCCTCTCTAATAAATAGCCCGTCCACTAAGATCCAACAATGACCTGCTCCTTACATCCGCCACTATCACCTCTTCTCATGCTAGACTGCAGGACTTCTGTTGTGCAGCACCTACCCTCTGGAACACTCTCCCTCGTGCTGTCAGGCTTTGCCCTAATCTTTCTTCCTTTAAATGCTCCCTGAAGACTTTTCTGTTCAGAGAAGCCTACCACTCAACTCAATAATAAATTAATTTCACTTACCTAAAAACATTTCACTCATCTAACTCTGCATTAACATCTTTCTCAATCTTGCAGTCCTCACCTCCTGTTTCTCAAACTCCTACAATTCTAGATTGTAAGTTCCCACGGGAATAGGGCCCTCAATTCCTCCTGTTTGTGTTTGTAAATGTTGTCCGGTCTCGTACAAGTTTTTTTCATTGTTTTATTTAAATGAATTGTATCCATGGACAGCGCTGTGGAATATGTTGGCGCTTCATAAATAAAGTATAATAATAATAATAATAAATACTTAAATTTTTCTTTACATTAAAATCATACAAACGTACATAAAGAGTGCATCAATTGAAACAATGAGGTGGGGCCATCAAAAATTAGAAATTAAATATAGTAGGACCATGCTGCATGGACCCCTGAAAAAAATGTTACCACAGATAATATTTAACTGATGATGAGCCACTGAAATGTCATCAAAAACAAAGTAATTTCCCCACACCTTCTGACATGAAACTATGGAGGCCTTCAGCATGAAATTTTGCTGGTAATCAGTAGGGATGGGCGAATGTGTAAATTTTCGAATTTCGAATGTAGAACGAATGTTATTACCGAAATTCGAATTCTAAATCCGAATGTCGATAAGAATGAATATTCTTAAAAATTTGAAAATCGAATGTTATTTACAGTTTTCGAATGTCACTTTTGAATTCGAATGTTTATAATTATATCGAATATCCACATTCGAAATTTCGAATTTAACATTCTATTTAACAAATACTATTCAGAAGTTCAATAGTTCATGTGGTAGGGCGGGAATCTAGTAAATTGATACATAATAGATACAAATATATAATTTCGAATGTTTCCAGAATATTGCATAATTCGAATATTACATTTAAAGAAAGCATTAGAAATACTATTACAAACATATAAATTCGAATTTTTCGAATTCGAATATAAATTCAAATTTTTCGAATTTGAATATTGCATAATTCGAATATTACATTTAAAGAAAAAGCATTAGAAATACTATTACAATCTAAATTCGAATTTTTCGAATTCGAATACACGTATTGCATAATTCGAATATTACATTTAAAGAAAAAGCATTAGAAATACTATTACAATCTAAATTCGAATTTTTCGAATTCGAATATTGCATAATTCGAATATTACATTTAAAGAAAAAGCATTAGAAATACTATTACAATCTAAATTCGAATTTTTCGAATTCGAATACACGTATTGCATAATTCGAAAATTACATTTAAAGAAAAAGCATTAGAAATACTATAACAATCTAAATTCGAATTTTTCGAATTCGAATATTGCATAATTCGAATATTACATTTAAAGAAAAAGCATTAGAAATACTATTACAATCTAAATTCAAATTTTTCGAAAAGACTATTTTCGAATGTAATCGTAAAATTCGAAACCGAACATTCGAAAATCGAATGTTAGAATGTTATGTAAACATTCGAAATTCGAACGAACTAATGTGTTAAAATTCGAGCCGTTTTTCGAATGTTGCGAAACATTCGCCCATCCCTAGTAATCAGCATTTAACATAAGTGCCAAAAATAACATCAATTTATTTTAACGGCAGATACTCTTGATTACTTTACTCAATAAATGTATTATTTATCGAAATGCAACAGCCCAGACTGATAAAGTTACGTGGTTAACGTTTCAACATTGTGTAGAACTAGCTAGGATACTGACATTCGGATATTTGCTTCTGCTTCGATGAGTTTGCTTAGATATTTAAACATAGAGAGACCAGACATGATTTACAAACCTGATTTTCTTATCGGAGTGAGGATTAGGAACAACAGTAACACGGTTACATGCAAAAAATCACTTTACGAGATGAAATTAGTTTGCCTACCTTCGCCTATTGCAAAAATACATTAGCAGCTCCTCTCTTGACTTCAGTACTTGTTGCTGCTGTTCTCATTCTCATCTCGCATCCGGCAAGGCAGTGTTTGGATGCGTCGCTCTAATTAACCCATGTAGAACGCTGAGTCACATTACATTAGTTCCGCTTTTGGCGCTAGCGCATAAAATCGTAATAACTTGATCATTAAATTATTTCATTTTCATTTTATTATTCAGTCAGCTCAGGGGGGGCCAGGGAGATTTTTACAGGGGCACTGGCCCCTGTAGGCCCCCGTGTAGAACTGCCACTGATGGGAGGGATCATCAGATTGCATCAGACACTTCACATTCCTTTGGGAGAGGTGCAGCCGCTGCTGGTACAGCTCGGGACCCGTAACCCCTGCAGGAGACTCGTGATGTGACTGCCGTGGCAGGTGAGACAATTAACATGACACAACCCCCTGTTTTGTGTGGAATGAGTGGTGGGCTGTTTGAAAACAGTTTGGTCACAGTTAATTTGTTAGATGGTTTGAGGGAGCTTTTGAGGAAAGTTGAGGCTTCAGTTGTTGCTATGCCACCTCAACCTTCGGCGGCTAGGGCTTGGATCCCTTTAGCGGCTGATGTCCCACAATTGGGGATAGTTGGCACTACTGAGGGTACTCAGATAACGATGCCTTTGGGCATCCCCCCTGCCATTCAGAACACACTTCCTATTGGATCTCAAAGTAATCTAAGTGAGGCCCCTGCCGGGGGTTCAGAACTCAATTACCGATGCGCTTTCTTGGTTGCAGTGGGGTGCATGTCGTCATCATTTTGAGAGCTGGCCCTGATGGCTGACTGTGTGGGGAAGGACGTCCTGGAATCATTGTGGAGCCTCCACAGGGAGGACTTGCCGATTTGGTAAGAGCCTTCTCAGCTCCAAGTTCGTGGAATGCTTATTCAAAAGTGTGGGTTGAATGGGAGGCTCTACTTTCTAAGCAGGGTATTGTGGATGGGGAACAGGCATATCAAGGGGTCTTGCTGGATTGGATATGGTGCTGGAAGCTTTGTAACTTGTCTCCCTCTGCAGTGGGCAAAAGAATGGCTGCTTTGGCCTTCTGTTTTAAGTTGTTGAATTTAGTGGATATCACTAAGTTGTTTTGCATTCGTCACGTTATTAAAGGTCTTAAGAAAAATGGGCATAGGGGTGATGGTCGTTGCCCGGTGTCTTTTTCATTATTGACTAAGTTGTGGGATGTTTTAAGGGCGGTGTGTGCTTTCGTTTACGAGGTGGTGCTTTTTCAGACGGCCTTTTCTTTAGCCTTCTTTGGTGTTTTTCGCATCTCTGAGTTAATCAGTTATAATCAGGGGGCGCATGGGGGTTTAAGTGTGTCTGATGTTGTAGTGACGGACTCGCAAGTGTCCATATTTTTGCGGAGATCCAAATAGATCAGTTGGGAAAAGGCACATTGATAATTCTATTCTCTACTGGGGTTGCTATTTGCCCGTGCCTAGCGCTGCAGAGATTTTTTAGATGTAGGCCTAGTGTGGGGGGTTCTTTGTTGGTGCATATTAACGGCAGGGCTCTGTCTCAATATCAGTTCAAGGAGGTGTTGGGGAAATCCCTATGTACTTTAGGTTTAAATCCCGGGGAATTTGGTTCACATTCCATTAGGATAGGGGCAGCCACTGAGGCGGCTTCTTTGGGTCTGGGGGATAATGTTATTTGAGGTGTTGGGAGGTGGAATTTGAATAGGTTTCGTTCTTATGTTCGTCCACAATTGAGGGTTTAATTTGATATGTTATTGTGTTTGCTTTACTCTTTTCCAGATCCAATTCATGTTTGGGTGTTGGGCCACTCTTTTATATACTGGGCAAGAAGAGCTGCTGCGTCCAAGGAGGATGGCCTACAGCTAGGTTTTGGAATGGATGAGGCTTTGGTTAGGTGGTTCGGAATTCGGGGCCTTCATTGGGACCAAGTTTTGTTGTCAGAGGTGGGCTATGCAAAGCAATTTCCACCTCCCAATATACTAATTGTTTATGCTGGGGGCAATGATCTGGGATTTTTGCCTCAAAAGGAACTGGTAATGAGAATTAAGAAGGATTTGTCTAGACTACGGGAGTTATTTCCTGGTTTGGTGATTGTGTGGTTAGGTATAGTGCATTGTTTGATCTGGCGCGCAGCCTGGGATCAGTCTAGGTTAAACAACAGTAGACAAAAAGTTAATAAGTTGGTGTCATTCTTTATGAGGAGAATTAATGGGGCAATTGTCCATCATGATGATTTGTAGGATGTAGGGAATGGGGAATTCTATATGAAGGACGGTGTTCACTTGAATGAATTCGGGCTGAGGTTTTTCATTCTGGATATTCAGGAGAAACTGAAATTGCTGATGTGAGGGGTGGCGGAACTGGGTAGAAGTGCCTACCCAGTTTTTGGCGGGGTGCTAGTCATCATCATTTTCAGACCAAGGCAAAACGGCTGTTTGGTAGCCTCCCCAAGGGGTGGTTGAGCTAGATAATTAGCTCTTTGGGAATGGGGTTATTATTTGATAAACAGACTTTGCCAGAGTTTTATACCACAAAGTTTATGTGTTTGTCTTTATTTATCTATAGTAAGGGCAAAAAATATTATGTGTGGTTAAGGGCCGGCAAATCAATGACTCAAATGGTCATGCCTGGCCCCGCAAAATAGTGGAGCATATTGGGAGGGGCCCTTTGACCTCCTGGGAGGAGGTAGGCCCCTGTGGGTGGAGAAAGAGGTGAGGCTTAAGGGGTGGGTATAAAAAGGGAAGGGCGTTTTTTGGCGCCATTAGAGAAAAAAAAATTATGAAGAAAGTGCAGGGGATATTATAGGACAATTCTTCCCTTTCTCCCTCCCCTTTTGATTTATTTGTATTGTCACAGCTGGTGGCGGGGGTGCTAGTCATCATTATTTTCAGAACAAGGCAAAAAGGCTGTTTGATAGCCTCCTTAAGGGGTGGGAGAGCTAGATAATTATCTCCTTGGGCATGGGGTCCCTTGAAGCTGGTTAGAAGGTTGAAAAGGAATGGACTTATCATCTTGCTATGTCCAGCTAGAGCTGAAAAGAAGGCCTGGTCAAATTAACCTTGAATTGTTATAAAAGGTTAGGCTAAATGAGGCTAGCACAATAAAAATGCTTGGTTGAGTTGCAATAAGTTAATACATCTTTTTCCAAGTTGTTATTTATAATGTGTTATTTAAAGGGACATGAAACCCAAAAAAAATATTTTGTGATAGATAGAGAATAGGTAGAGAATACCATTTTAAACAACTTTCCAATTTACTTCTATTATTTAATTTGCTTCCTTCTCTTGTTATCCTTTGCTTAAAAGTGTATCTAGGTAAGCTCAGGAGCAGCAAGGCACCTATGCTCTAGCTGTTGATTGGTGTCTGCAGATATATTTAATGATTTTCATTGGCTCACCCATGTGTTCAGTTAGAAACCAGTAGTGCATTGCTGCTCCTTCAACAAATAATACCAGGAGAATGAAGCAAATTAGATAATAGAAGTAAATTAGAAAGTTGTTTAAAATTGTATTCTCCATCTAGATCATGAATGAAAACATTTGGGTTTCATGTCCCTTTAAGATACAGTGTTATTTAATAAACAGGCTGTGGCCAGATTTTTATACCATAAAGTTTGTGTGTTTGTCTTTACTTATCTTTACTAAGGGCAAAAAATATTATGTGTGGTTAATGGCCGGGAAATCGACGACTCAAATGGTAATGAATTGATCTCATGTTTAGCACTTCACTTGCTGTAGAAATACATTGTGAGAAGCTGAGATGTCTCACCTGACTTGTGAAATGTTAACACTACAGCTGTCAGGCAATGTGTGTTTCCTGGTTCTATATTTTACACAGACCTTGTATCTTCCTTCCCAGCTACAGAAAGCTTACATGACCCTATATAAGGCAATATACACAGACACAAAGAATTGGGTTATAAAGGCCGCAGCTCAAATATATCTAACATATCAAAGCATAGACAAAACCCAAATACCCCAGCGGTGCTTACCCACCACATCTCCTAAATTTACCCCACTCAGCTTCATTACTGAAACTAAACCTCTCCTGGTCAACCAGAAGGTTCACCCATTCAACCTCAAGTTAAGTTCACCCAGCAAGCACCCCCGCAAAGAGCTGCGACAAATACAAATAAACTAAAAAAAGGGGAGGGAGCATATTGTCTCCTGAAATAGAGGCCCCATTTCCTGCTCCCCTCTGCTTACATACCCCCACCCCGCAAACCCACCTCCTACTCCATCCTGCTCTGCCATAAAGAGGGTCAAAAGCCCCCCCCCCCCCATGTTTACATGCCCCTGGCTACCTGAAGGTTTTGAGTAATACTAAAGTCAGAATTAAATAATTCAGAAGAGTACTTTTTTTTTTTTTAAATGGTTTAAAGGGACAGTCTACTCCAACATGTTTATTGTTTAACAAGATAGATAATCCCTTTATTTACTATTCCCCAGTTTTGCATAACCAACACAGTTATATTAATATACTTTTTACCTCTGTGATTACCTTGTATCTAAGCCTCTGCAGACTGCCCCCTTATCTCAGTGCTTTTGACAGACTTGCATTTTTGACAATCAGTGCTCATGAATTACTCATTGGGAGAAAGCACAGTGTTATCTATATAGCACACATGAACTAGCACTGTCTAACTGTGAAACGCTATAAAAAAATTAAAAATGCATAAGATAAGAGGCTGTCTGTAGTGGCTTAGAAACAGGCACAAATGTAATAGTATAAAGGTTATAAATGATATTAATATAACAATGCTGGTTGTGCAAAGCTGGGGAATGGGTAGTAAAGGCGTTGTCTATCTTTTTAAACAAGAAATGTTTAGAGTAGACAGTCCCTTTAAGTTTGTTTCTATTATCATCAAGTGTCCCTCTTTCTCTTGGTATCCATTGATACAACATAGCCATACAACATAGCCACATTCCATGAGAACATACTGAGGTAGGCTGAGGAGAATGCATGTGTCTTGAGCAATATGGGCGAGATTACATATGCGGCGCAAGGCTTCAGCGTAACTACTGAAACCCGCGTCGCCCGTAAATTCACCTCGCACATCAGGGAATTACATAAACCCCACTGGCAGTTCATAAACTGCTGTAAGTCGGATAAACTAGTGATGTCCAGAAATGGCCGGAAATACACATTTCTGGAGTTGCCAGTGAAGTTTAGAAAATGACGGTGCACAAGAATTTTTTTTTAAAATCTCCTGTAAAAGTCTAACCCGCCTCCCAAAAATAAACCCAACACGTCAAAACCCTTATATCTGTCATCCCCACACAATGCAATATATCTAATAAATTCATTAACCCCTAACCCGCCATTCACCCACATTGTGATCTACCTAATAAATGTATTAACCCCTAACCCGCCATTCACCCACATTGTGATCTACCTAATAAATGTATTAACCCCTAATCTGCCATTCACCCACATCGTGATCTACCTAATAAATGTATTAACCCCTAATCTGCCATTCACCCACATCGTGATCTACCTAATAAATGTATTAACCCCTAATCTGCCATTCACCCACATCGTGATCTACCTAATAAATGTATTAACCCCTAATCTGCCATTCACCCACATCGTGATCTACCTAATAAATGTATTAACCCCTAATCTGCCATTCACCCACATCGTGATCTACCTCATAAATGTATTAACCCCTAACCCGCCATTCACCCACATCGTGATCTACCTAATAAATGTATTAACCCCTAACCCACCATTCACCCACATCGTGATCTACCTAATAAATGTATTAACCCCTAACCCACCATTCACCCACATCGTGATCTACCTAATAAATGTATTAACCCCTAACCCGCCATTCACCCACAACGCCAACGACCTATCAACACTATTAACCCATAATCCGCAAACCCCCCACAATGCAAAGTACCTAGCAACACTATTAACCCTTAAACCACCAACCCCCCACAACGCAAATATACCTAATTAACCTATTAACCCCTAAACCACCAACCCCCCACAACACATTAAACCTAATTAACCTATTAACCCCTAAACCGCCAACCCCCCACAACGCAAATAACTATTTATTAGTTTTTTTAGTATTCATAATTTGGTTTATTATTTTCTGTAATGTAAGACTTTTATTTTTTGTAATTTTAGATTAATTTAATTTAATCTTAGTTTTTTTTTTAAAGTAATGTTAGATATTTTATTTTAATTGTAACTTAGTATTTTTTTATTTTATGTAATTGGGGTTAATTTAGGGGGTGTTAGGTTAGGGGGATTAGAAATTAAATTAGTTATTTGCGTTGTGGGGGGTTGGCAGTTAAGAAGTTAATAGCTTAATTAGGTTTATTGTGATGTGGGGGTTTGGCGGTCTAGGAGTTAATAGCTTAATTAGGTTTATTGCGATGTGGGGGTTTGGCGGTTTAGCAGTTAATAGATTAATTAGGTTTATTGCGATGTGCGGGTTTGGCGGTTTAGGAGTTAATAGATTAATTAGGTTTATTGCGATGTGGGGGTTTGGCGGTTTAGCAGTTAATAGCTTAATTAGGTTTATTGCGATGTGGGGGGTTTGGTGGTTTAGCAGTTAATAGATTAATTAGGTTTATTGCGATGTGGGGGTTTAGCGGTTTAGCAGTTAATAAATTAATTAGGTTTATTGCGATGTGGGGGTTTGGCGGTTTAGCAGTTAATAGATTAATTAGGTTTATTGCGATGTGGGGGTTTGGCGGTTTAGCAGTTAATAGATTAATTAGGTTTATTGCGATGTGGGGGTTTGGCGGTTTAGGAGTTAATAGATTAATTAGGTTTATTGCGATGTGGAGGTTTGGCGGTTTAGCAGTTAATAGCTTAATTAGGTTTATTGCGATGTGGGGGGTTTGGCGGTTTAGCAGTTAATAGATTAATTAGGTTTATTGCGATGTGGGGGTTTAGCGGTTTAGCAGTTAATAAATTAATTAGGTTTATTTCGATGTGGGGGTTTGGCGGTTTAGCAGTTAATAGATTAATTAGGTTTATTGCGATGTGGGGGTTTGGCGGTTTAGGAGTTAATAGATTAATTAGGTTTATTGCGATGTGGGGCTTTGGCGGTTTAGCAGTTAATAGATTAATTAGGTTTATTGCGATGTGGGGGTTTGGCGGTTTAGCAGTTAATAGATTAATTAGGTTTATTGCGATGTGGGGGTTTGGCGGTTTAGCAGTTAATAGATTAATTAGGTTTATTGCGATGTGGGGGTTTGGCGGTTTAGCAGTTAATAGATTAATTTGGTTTATTGCGATGTGGGGGGTTGGGATAGAAAGTGCATAATTGAAGTGTGCATAGGTGCTTTTAAATTTGAAATCAAAGCATTTTTGCCATATATTTCCAATAGTAAAAAATGCTTCTAGTAAGGGTTATTACTGGTTTTCAGCTGCATACACATATATGCTGCAAATGCCCGTGCACCAGTATTCAAACACCACAGCTTCTCAGAGAGTCAGCAGTGGTTTGAATGACACAAATTAAATCTTCACAGGCACAATACACATTACTGGTGCATGGGCCCTCACAGCATATGTGCATATGCCGCTGAAAAACAGTAATAACTTTTACTAGAAGCCTTTTTCCCTAATGGAAGTATATTACAAAAATGCACAAGCAATCATAATTATTTTATTAAATGTAGACTAGATCGGTGTGGGTATACATAATGGGTAGACTTTAAGGGTGAACATAATGGGTAGAAATAATGGGTGAACATAATGGGTAGACATCATTGGTGAACATAGTGGTTAGACATAATGGATGAGCATCATGGGTAGACGTATTGGGTGAATATAATGGGTAGACATAACGGGTGGACATAATGGGTAGACGTATTGGGTGAACATAATGGGTAGACATAACGGGTAGATCTAAGGGGTAGACATTCTGGGTGAACATAATGGGTAGACATACTGGGTGAACATAATGGGTAGACATACTGGGTGAACATAATGGGTAGACATACTGGGTGAACAGAATGGGTAGACATAACGGGTGGACATAATGGGTAGAAATATTGGGTGAACATAATGGGTAGATATAATGGGTGAAAATAATGGGTAAACATAATAGGTAAACATAATGGGTAGACATATTAGGTGATCATAATGGGTAGACATAATGGGTGAACATAATAGGTAGACATATTGGGTGAACATAATGAATAGACATAATGGGTGGAAAAAATGGGGGAACATAATGTATAAACATCATGGGTAGTGAATATAAGGGGTAGACATAATGGGGGAAAATAATGGGTAGACATATTGGGGCAACATAATGGGTGAACACAATGAAAAGACATAATGGGTAGACATATTGGGGGAAAATAATGGGTAGACATATTGGGAGAACATAATGGGTAGCCATAATGGGTGAACATAATTGGTAGACATAACAGGTGGACAAAATGGATAGACATATTGAGTGAACATAATAGGTAGACATATTGGGGGAAAATAATAAGTAGACATAATGGGTGGACATATTGGGTGAACATAATGGGTAGACATATTGGGTGAACATAATGGGTAGACATATTGGGTGAACATAATGGGTAGACATAATGGGTGAAAACAATGGGTAAACATAATGGGTAGACATATTAGGTGATCATAATGGGTGAACATTATGGGTAGACATAATGGGTGGACATAATTGGTGGACAATGGACATACTGGGTGAACATAATGGGTAGACATAATCAGTGAAAATAAAGGGTAGACATAATGGGTATACATAATGGGTAGACATATTGGGTGAACATAATGGGTAGACATAATGGGTGGACATAATGGGTAGGCATAATGGGTAGACATATTGGGTGATCATAATGGGTAGACATAATGGGTAGACATATTGGGTGAACATAATGGATAGACATAATGGTTAGACATATTGGGGCCCATTTATCAAGCTCCGTATGGAGCTTGAGGGCCCCTGTTTCTGGCGAGTCTACAGACTCACCAGAAACAGCAGTTATGAAGCAGCGGTCTAAACCACTGCTCCATAACCCTGTCCGCCTGCTCTGAGCAGGCAGACAGGAATCGCCACAATTCAACCCGAACGAATACGATCGGGTTGATTGACACCCCCCTGCTGGCGGCCCAATGGTAAATGCGGAGAGCGTATTGCTCTCCGCATTCAGCAAGGTCTTGCGGACCTGATCCACACTGTCGGATCAGGTCCGCAAGACCTTTAATAAATAGGCCCCATTGGGTGAACATAATAGGCAGACATAATGGGTGTACATAATGGGTAGAAATACTGGATTCCAATCTTTCCTAAATTCTCATTCAACATTGGAAAATCAAATTTAGCCATTTTCTTATTAAAATAATCACAATCTTACTAATAAGAACATTGAGTCCCTCAATATTTAATCTCCATTTCCCCACAAAGGCACTGTTAACAACCGATAATGGCTGTCGCTCACCTAAAACAGAAGTGTGTGTATTTTTACAATTGGATAGAACAATGTATATGTTTTATATAAATAACTTTTTTATGTAACTTACTGATCGGTGTACATTGCTATTGATATCTGCATCGATCTTGCAAGTGTAGCAAGTGCAGATATCTTGTAGCTATGTTTTATTGATGTTTTTACATTTATATTTCATTCTATTGATGATGATGATGCATTTGTTTCATATTTGGCGTTGTCGCCGTTGGCATGGTGAGTACCATTTAGTTTTTTGGGTCCGTGCATGCACAGATCGGTGGCTGATGTGTTATCAGTTTATCTGCGGGTGTTAAGCAATTATCAAGTACAATTATCAAGTACCTTTGGCTGCTGAGTTTAATGTGTATATTTGTATTTTCTAGTGGTAGGGTGTATTGTGATCATGGAAGTTAATGTTGACCAGACATCGTATGGGTGACTTTTCCTATATCAAATCAGATCCGATCTAATACTTTTGCAATAGAGAAGTGGTCATATCTGTTGCACTGTAATTTTTTCATTTTTGAAAAAGGCATATGGGGTGCCGTAAAAACCATGATAAACATGATCAACAAGATTGGAATCGACCCCTATATGGGATAACAAATACTTTAAAAGAGCTCTGGTGTAGAATAGAAAAAGTAGGATAGGACCATGGTGAGTTAAGTGGTTATTCAGACTGTTGTTAATATACGTGTCCAAAGAATTTTATATGCGCACACTTCCAGCATAAATGTTATAACAAACACAACATCTTACCCACATCTAATAATAGATATTTCCATATTGCATCTGCTATCACTAGAGCTCCACTTGCAATCTAGGCCATAATCAGCTATATATAAATACATCAGATACAGAGCTAGGTGTTACAAAATATTTACTTCTGTGTGACGCAACCATCATGTGTCTCGTCATGTTGCTAAGCAACCGTATGAACTTATTGGGTGAGCCAATAACATAAGGCATATATGTGCAGCCACCAGTCAGCAGCTCCCGAGCCTACCTAGGTACCCTTTTCAACAAAAGAATACCAAGAGAACAAAACAAATGAGATAATAAAAGTATATTGGAAAGTTGTTTAAAATCTACAAGCTCTCAGCTAAGATTTAAAAGCAAAAATGGAAAGGTTAGTTACCGCATCTGGCCAAATGGGACAAGCTCAGGTACCACATCAAGGTCCTTTCCAATACCTGGGACCCTAAAACAGCCACACAATGCAAGCTCTCAAATCCAAACAAACTGGGAACAAGGGAAGGGTGCACAGGCTTATGTAATCACCCTAGACATATACAAAACACGGAAGGGGACTGCACTCTCATACCGGACCAGGTACACATCTCATGACCCTGCAACATGCTCAGCCCTGGGTGCTCACAGGCACTCACAGGAAGCTGTGCTGTCCCCAGAGTCACAGGCAGTTAACCCCAGACAGGTATGGGTGCAAGAACCATAGGGAAATTACAAAACAAATTAATACAACACACAGAGAAAGTCCAGCATTCACTTACAAGCTCTCAGCTAAGATTTAAAAGCAAAAATGGAATGGTTAGTTACCGCATCTGGCCAAATGGGACAAGCCCAGGTACCACGTCAAGGTCCTATCCAATACTTGAGACCCTAAAACAGCCACACAATGCAAGCTCTAAAATCCAAACAAACTGGGAACAAGGGAAGGGTGCACATGCTTATGTAATCACCCTAGACATATGCATGTTTTTTTTTTTTTTTTTTTAATTTCCCTATGGTTCTTGCATCCAGACCTGTCTGGGGTTAACTGCCTGTGACTCTGGGGACAGCACAGCTTCCTGTGAGTGCCGGTGAGCACACAGGGCTGAGCATGTTACAGGGTCATGGGATGTGTACCCGGTCCGGTATGAGAGTGCAGTCCTCTTTCGTGTTTTGTATATGTCTAGGGTGAATACATAAGCCTGTGCACCCTTCCCTTGTTCCCAGTTTGTTTGGATTTGTGAGCTTTCATTGTGTGGCTGTTTTAGGGTCCCAGGTATTGAAAAGGACCTTGATGAGGTACTTGGGCTTGTCCCATTTGGCCAGATGCGTTAACTAACCTTTCCATTTTTGCTTTTAAATCTTAGCTGAAAACTTGTGAGTGCTGGATTTTCTCTGTGTTATATATATATATATATATATATATATATATATATATAAACTTCTCAAATAGAAGAGGCACTCACAGGTCTTAATAAGCAAAAAGTATTTTTATTAGTTCATAGGTTCAGTCAACGTTTCGGTCCTCGCAGGGACCTTTGTCAAGACTGTTCTCCGAACGTATCAGTGTCAAGCGGTCAGCGCTGTTGGTGTTCTTCTTTGTACCATCATATGGATCATCTAATTTTGCTCTGTGCACGGTGCTGCCATGTTTCAGAGCTGTGTCGCTTACCCTCTCTTATGGAAGAATCTAAAAGAAACAGAAGAAAGAGGCGCGACCCCACATCAAGGCAGCAAATCACTTTAATTGAGCTAATACAGTTAAAAACACTCACACAATATCCGTGTATGATCTGCAGTAACATAAGGGAAGTCTGTCTGTAGCTGGCACAGTTCCATCCACTTGCTCCTGCACTGAACTACCAGGGTTCACAACAACCGCAATTTCTCTCTGTCTGACTCTGCAGCTGCGCGCCACAGCTCCTCCCTCTACGCTTTTCATTTGCCTCTAGGCAAACTTTCTCAAGAGGAACGTTCGTGCGTTAATTCATCAGCTGTTTGTAAGGCTATTTATGTCAGAAAGGTCCTCCCTCCTTGCAAAAATCCACCAATTTGGTAGCGATATTATCTCCGCCCACCTTGTGATGCAATTGGAGGTGTTTTATCTGCCGTAACAGTATATAGTTAAAAAAGTAATCAATACTTGGCTGTCAACCTCATTCACGCCCATTTAGGTGTCAGTGTAATGCTCTAAGGGACTCTCTCTATTACGGTTAAGCACATATATGATAATTTAAATTTCTATCTGCCTTACAACAGCTCATTTGCAAATATGACTAAAGTCAATAACTAAAACCATTATTCTGACCAATTATACATATTGTACGATAATGTGTTAGCACAAAAACAAAACAATTGATATTAATCAATTCATTCTATATAGAATCCAATGATAAAAACATATACTGTATATAAAAAGACATATTTGTACTTAAGCAGCAATTCATACTTCAACTATAACTTAAAACCTGCTATTAATTCATAAAACATTGTTCCCTGAACGCCCCTAGGCTAACGACTTTATACCATAAATGCCTGCAAATCCAGGTCTATATTTAGTCCTTTAGGTGATAGAATGTCCAGCAAATGTATCCACTTGGTTTCACATTGCCTTAAACGCATTAATCTCTGGTGGCTGTTACCTATTGATGCAGGGATCACTTCTAGTACACTGGCTGTTAACCCTTTAGGGTCTTTATTATGAACTCGCTTGAAATGGTCAGATACACTGTGATTATCAAACCCATTTTTTATTTTCTGTATGTGCTCATAAATGCGACATTTTACTTTTCTTTTAGTTCTACCAAATTAGATGTTTTCCCAATTGCAAGTAAGGCTATATACGGCATACATGGACACACAGGATGCCTTTTCTTTTAATTCGTATTCTTTTGTATTATTCCAATTGCTAATAATGTTCCCTTTCTTTACCAACCTGCACATACAACAGTTCAGACGTCCGCGTCTAAACGTCGCCCCTTTCTGGGTGCTAACAAATTCCCTCTATTTCCTTCTTTTTTGGCTCTCAGCTTTGAGGGTGCTAATATATTTTTTATGCTTTTATTCTTTTTGAAGATAATAATGGGATTCTTATCCAAATGTGTCCCTAGAAAAGGGTCAGACAACAGAACATTCCAATGTTTTTTAAGGGTGGACTTAATGAACCCTGCCCCTAAGTTGTAGGTATTAATTCATGTTGTCCCTTCCTTATGCTCTCTTACTTGTGGTTTAGATTTATTCTGTAGTAAATCCTCCCTATTTCTAGCTTTCTTTGCTTCCTATGCTTTTTGTATTAAAGGGACACTAAACCCACAATCTTTATTTCATGATTCAGGTAGGGAAAACAATTTTAAACAACATTCCAATTGACTTCTATTATCTAATTTGCTTCATTCTTTAGATATCTTTGTTGAAGAAAAAGCCATGCACATGGGTGAGCCAATCACACGAGGCATCTATGTGCAGCCACCTATCCGAAGCTACTGAGCCCATCTAGATATGCTTTTCAGCAAAGGATATCAAGAGAATGAAGCACATTAGATAATAGAAGTAAATTAGAAAGTTGTTTAAAATTGCTTGCTCTTAATAAATCATGAAAGAAAGAAAAAAATTGGGTTTCATGTCCCTTTAAACCTGCCTCATAGCCTTTTTGTTGGAACTTCTGTTCTAATACCTGGGATTCATCCTCAAAATCTCGATGTACAATTCCTACAGATTCTGAGGAATTGTCCAAGAAATATATTAGTTTTCCATTTTGGAAAATGTCCACTATTCGCGTTTAAGAAGCCATTACTATCTGCTGTTAGTTTCCTAAAAATGTTCTTAGTAGTGTTGTCTACAAATAACAAGTCCAGGAACTCTATTTCCTCTTTATCTACCTTTCCAGTAAATTCAAGATTAAATTCATTATCATTGATATACTTCATAAAAATCATTGCACATTCATCCTCA
Organism: Bombina bombina; assembly: GCF_027579735.1. NCBI lineage: Eukaryota > Metazoa > Chordata > Amphibia > Anura > Bombinatoridae > Bombina > Bombina bombina. Next base: position 30,938,009 of record NC_069509.1, read on the forward strand.
CCCTTCCAAATGATCAGAATATCATCTATGTATCTATGGTACATGATGACATTCTTTTCAAAAGGATTATTCTTCCATATATACTCCTCCTCAAAGGCTGCCCTTTAAATATTGGCATATGAGGGGGCCATGGAGGTCCCCTTGGCTGTCCCTTGCACTTGCTGGTAATATTTGTCCTCAAACGAGAAGTAGTAATGGGTTGGAATGATCTCTATTCCCCTAGCTAAAAAGTCTACTTGCTTATATGGTAATATGCTATGCTGGGAAAATAATTCTTTGAATGCCTTTACCCCCTGAACATGTAGGATACTTGTATACAGCGATGATACATCACATTATATCAATTTAAAGTCCTCTTCTCAGTTAAAGGGACAGTATAGACAAAATTAAACTTCCATTATTCAGACAGAACTTGTAATTTTAATCAACTTTCCAATGTACTTTTATCATCAAATTTACTTTGTTCTCTTGGTATTCTTATTTGAAACAAAACCTAGGTAGACTCATATGTTAATTTCTAAGCCCTTGAGGGATGCCTCTTATCAAATGTTTTTTAAATTCCTTTTCACAACAAGATACTGATAAGTTCATGTGGGTCATATAGATAACACTGTTAATGCACAGGGGGTTATTTAAGAGTTTAAACAAGACAGAACTAAATGCAAGTCAATAGATAATAAACAGTCACAGTCATGTGATCAGGGGGCAGTCTGCAGAGGCTTAGATACAAGGTAATCACAGAGGTAAAAAGTGTATTAATATAACTGTGCTGGTTATGCAAAACTGGGGAATGGGTAATAAAGGGATTATCTATCTTTTTAAACAGTAAAAATTCTATTGTAGACTGTCCCTTTTAATCCTTCAAATATCTTAATGGTCTCTGTTGTATCTTTCAAATATGATCTAGTGGTTTTCACAGTAGGTTGCATGAACCAATCTAGATAGCATGATAGGTTGCAAGTCAATGACCCCTTTCCGGAAATTATGGGCCTCCCTGGTGGACTAATCATGTTCTTGTGCACCTTTGGTAGATGGTAAGAGGTGTGCAAGGACAGGACACAAGTAAAAAATTGGATTCTTCTGTACTTAAAATACCATCTTCCCTACCTTTAGATACTAGTTGATTAAGTTCTACATTGAATATCAAAATGGGGTCCTTTCAAGTATCATATATGTATCATCACAATCCAATCATCTATATGCCTCTTGTAGGTATGTGTCTCTATCTTGGATTACGATCCCTCCACCTTTATCCGCCTGCCTGGTGACTATATCAGTGTCATTTTTCAGGGTGTTTCTAGTGGACATAACAAACAAAACACTTTTTAATCCAGCCCTTATCACGGTGGGGAGAAGAACAGTATGATGTAACGATTATTGTGGGTAGGGTCTGGGTTTAGCACCACACAGATGAACTACAGTAACCAGATAGCAAAAGTAGGGATAAGGCAGCAATTCATTCAGTTATAAGTCAGCTTAAAGGGACATTACAGTCAAAATTTAAATGCACATAGATGAATTGCATCTTTGAATAGAAACATATTTGCAATATACATATATTAGCAAAAATGCTTCTAGTGAACATTATCATTGTTTAAAGGGACACTGTACCCACATTTTTTCTTTTGTGATTCAGATAGAGCATAAAATGTTAAGCAACTTTCTAATTTACTCCTATTATCAATTTTTCTTCGTTCTCTTGCTATCTTTATTTGAAAAAGAAGGCATCTAAGCTTTTTTCTTCGTTCAGAACTCTGGACAGCACTTTTTAATTGGTGGATGAATTTATCCACCAATCAGCAAAGACAACCCAGGTTGTTCACCAAAAATGGGCCGGCATCTAAACTTACATTTTTGCATTTCAAATAAAGATACCAAGAGAATAAAGAACATTTGATAATAGGAGTAAATTAGAAAGTTGCTTAAAATTTTATGCTCTATCTGAATCACGAAAAAAAAAAAAAATTAGGTACAGTGTCCCTTTAAGTGTTAACATTTTTTTCTGCATGTGCATGTGAAGTATTGCTAGATATTCACAGTGCCCCAGCATTTTAAATACTGCAGCTGCTCAGATCACCAGTGGGGCTTTTTTTTCATGTTAGCAATTAACAAATTGAGTCATTACCAACTGCTACAAGCACCTTAGGCTCTCTAAGCAAGTGCTGTGTTTAAAATGCTGGTGCACGTAGTATACTTAAATACACATTTGAAACAGCTATAGCTTTTATAAGAAGCATTTTTGCTAATACATGTATATTACACAAATGCTTCTATTCAAAACTGAACTGCATCCACATGGATTCTAATTTTGGCTGGAATGTCCCTTTAATGAAATAAGTAACCAATAGGCCATATAAAAAAGTTCTCAGTAATGACTCTGAGCTGGAGATATTACATATATAGTTATCACCACTCCAGGTCAGAGAGTTATGACTAGTTATTGCCACTGCAACCATGCCAGATATGACCAACTATGGCTTGTAGCCCAACCAATCACATTTCCCATATGAAGACATTGGCCCCCATTTATGGAACTGCCTAACTGCTCTGGGGGCCGTTTTGGTGCAGACTCACCCATTCCAATCGGCAACCGATAATAATAGTGGGCTATCTATTGTATGGCAGATTAGTTTTTTTTATGCTTTGTTTTTCCGTTTTTCTAACCCATAGGAAGAGCAATATTTGAATTGGACGCAATATAACAGCGAAATAATAAAATAACAAACACAAGTAAACGGTAAGAGGCAGACATGTTCATGTGAGCCTGCAACTGAAAGCAGCGGTAATGCGTTACGAACGTCAGGGTGCAGTCCCTTTTAGATAACTATGCTTTACGCAAATAAGAAATATCAGTATTTCAGTCTGACTCTAAAAGCTATTACAGTCCCAAAATACCAGGCCATTCTCCTCTAAACAAGGCAAAGCATCCAACCCCAGAGGAACTTTGGAGCTTCTATGGTCCCATCAGTAAGGTGCAGCTGCATCTATGTGGCCATGTGACCAATGAGTCCATGTTTGTTTTCCCCTTATTACTCTTGGGATCACCATAGTACCCATACACATCATGGACGCCTATCAGATATCTCCATAAAAATATGAGTTAACATTTTATTTGACTGAATCTATGTATTTATATTTTATTTGCATTTCCCTGAACCATTAAACAATCAAATCTACTTTCTTTATATATAGTTAATCTACAGATATGGCTTTAGTTATCAGTTCTGTTACATATTTATTACTACAAAATTAAAGTGTCATACTGTGATGTTACATAACTTGACACCATCTAAATAACTGTCATTAATGTGTCAAATTGCCAGAAATACTGTCAGTTCCTCCTGACTGTTTTTAGATACTTCCTTAAACATGTTTTCAGATGCTTCCTTAGATACATATATAATGTGTGCATTATAGCCCAAATTTCAGTAACCGGCCTGAATCCTAAACTCTCAGACACTTGCTACAAACAAAGAAGGAGACAGAGGTGAGTAGAACATTTCTCTGTCACAATATGTATTGCTTTGTTTAGAGACAGTAAAGTCAAATTAAGTTTTATGATTCATACAGAAATGCAATTTATAAATACGCTCCTGAGCTTACCTAGGTTTAAGCCACCATAAAGGATGCCAAGAGAACAAAATTGATAATAGACATAAACTGGAAAGTTGTATAAAATTACAGTGAATCATAAAAGTTTAATTTTTAGTTTTACATCCCTATAACTGTAAATTTAAAGTGATGGTAAAAAAAAAATCTAATAATTTTCTACAGAAAAGCACCATTAAAGTATATTGAGATTTTTTGTAGATAAATCAGTTGATTAATTTTCTTAGAGGAATCTAATTGACCCCATATTTGGTTAGGGTTAGTAAAGCAAATACTACAGTCTCTAAATCTAGGGAATTTACATCTGTAACGTGTCTTGTTTATTCAACCTATGATTTAATGTAGGTTAACTAAACATCCGTATAATTCATGGGTTTACTGTACAGGACAGCAATACTAGTATGTCAGTGGGTCAGAACCAGGGTCGGAACTGCTATAGGTGCAGCAAGTGCAGTGGCACCAGGACACAAGTGCTGGGGACCCATAGCAGCCAGTTTATGTATAGGCATGTACAGAATGTGCAGGTTGTAAGTCTTTCTATCTGTTATCTATCTATCTGTTTGTCTGGCGGTCTGTCTGTCTATCTATCTATCTTTCGCTACCTATCTATCATCTATCTGTCATCTATCTTTCTATCTATCTATCTATCTATCTATCTATCTATCTATCTATCTATCATCTATCAATCTATAATCTCTCTGTCTATCTATCTATCTATCTATCTATCTCTCTATCCTCTATCTTTCTTTATCTATCTATCTATCTATCTATCTATCTATCTATCTTTATCTATCTATCTATCTATCTATCTATCTATCTATCTATCTGTCTGTCTATCTATCTGTCTATCTATCTATCTATCTATCTATCTATCTATCTATCTATCTATCTATTTATCTATCTTTCTGTCTGTTTGTCTGTCTATCTATTTATCTATCTATCTATCTATCTATCTATCTATCTATCTATCTATCTATCTATCTATCATCTAACAATCAATCTATCTATCATCTATTATCTATCATCTATCTATCTATCTATCTATCTATCTATCTGGGAGAAAGGAGGAGAAGCAACGATGACACTACATATGTTGTTGCCTAAATTAATCTGTCTGGAAGTCCAATATTACTATTCATAATGATAGGACTATAACATGATATTGTGATAGGCGGGTGCTGTACAAAATGAGAAAATGTTTGCACAAGGAACCAGTGGACTACTGGGGAGTGTGTACGTATATAGCACTCAACAACGTTTGACAGTAATAAGCACACTATCATTCATGGGAGATTATAATGTTGTAAACGTCCGGAGTAAAGGGGTTAACACTTAACTTTTATTCGATATATATGATAACAGAAATAGTAACATAAAAACACAAAGGCATTTACTCCTATACTTCTAAATGGTATTTACTGTGGCCAAGTGGGGGGTGAGTCCGGGTCACGGATTAACTATGTATGAGAATAGCACTGTGAAAATCACTACTAATAGGAACGACTGTCTAAGAGTCCCATATGTAAAGTGGCCACACCTGCTACTGGTTGTGGCACTAACAGATTATGTCCCACCGTGAGGAGTGAATGCCATATAGTATCAAGATGTACTGTCAAAATAAGCTATGTAATGGTGGATATATATGGGAGCAAATACTAGCGGTATAGCCGTACCGCACAATTTGTAATCTCGCTGATTGTGCTCACGCCTGTGAAGTTATTTATTAGTCAGCACAGATTGGCTAAAATGCAAGTCTGACAAAAGAACTGAAATAAGGAGGCAGTCTACAGAGGCTTAGATAAAAGGTAATCACAGAGGTAAAAAGTATATTAATATAATCGTGTTGGTTATGCAAAACTGGGGAATGGGTAATAAAGGGATTATCTCTCTTTTTAAACAATACAAATTCTGGAGTAGACTGTCCCTTTATAGTGATGTCCCGAACTGTTCGCTGGAGAACAGTTCCCGGTGAACATAGCTTGTTCGCGTTCACCGCTGCGGGCGAACATATGCGATGTTCGATCCGCCCCCTATTCGTCATCATTGAGTAAACTTTGACCCTGTATCTCACAGTCTGCAGACACATTACAGCCAATCAGCAGCAGACACTCCCTCCCAGACCCTCCCAGCTCCCGGGCAGCAGCCATTTTAGAATCATTGTGATCCTGCATTCTTAGTGAGAGGAGCTATAGTGTAGCTGCTGCTGATTTTATAGGGAAATTGATAGCTAGGCTATTGTATTTAGTGTCCACTACAGCCCTGAAGGACTCATCTGATATCTGCTGTAAGGACATCACCCCAAAAAGCCCTTTTTAGGGCTACATCAGTGGGGTTTTTTTTTCAGTTTTTTTCTTCTTCTTTGTAATCTAATAGCAGTGCCAGCCTGGCACTGCCAGCCTGTGTGTCCAGGCTCACAACTGTGCCTACTTGCTCATTGCCACCAGTCATATTTGTTGTAACATTAGTGTAAATTTAAAAAAACTTTTTTTACATTAGTCTGCTAGTGTAATTTAATTGCACGTGTGTGCCAGGCCCACTTGCCAACTAGTGCCACCACTAATATTTGTTATAACAGTAGTTATAACAGTATATTTAAAAAAATAACTTTTTTGACTGTGAGACATCAGTCTGCTAGTGTAATCTTATTGCAGTGTGTGCCAGGCCCACTTGCCAAGTTAGTGGCACCGCTCATATTTGTTGTAACATTAGTGTAAATTTAAAAAAAAAAAAAACTTTTACATTAGTCTGCTAGTGTAATGTAATTTCAGTTGCCAGGCCAGCCTGCCACTGCCAGCCAGCCTGTGTGTCAGGCTTACAATATATATTGTGCCTACTTGCTTAGTGCCACCAGTCATATCTGGTGTAACATTAGTGTAAATTTAAAAAAATGGCTTAAAACCAGACTCTGCATCAACTATGTAATTTTCCATGGGAGTTTTGCCATGGATCCCCCTCCGGCATGCCACAGTTCAGGTGTTAGTCCCCTTGAAACAACTTTTCCATCACTATTGTGGCCAGAAAGAGTCCTTGTGGGTTTTAAAGTTCGCCTGCCTATTGAAGTCAATGGTGGTTCACCCGGTTCGCCGGTTCGCGAACAGTAGCGGAAGTTCGAGTCCGCCGAAATTTTTAGGTTCGTGACATCACTATCCCTTTAAGCTAAAACCCTATCTGACCTCTTTTTAAAATGACCTTATGCCACCCCTGGTACGGAACTGCACAACTTGACTTCTTTTACTACATATAATATTGTGGTTTGTCACACACATTCTTATAGAAATCTTTATCTAATGCTTTATTTCCCTAAACATTCACTATTTAAGCCAGTGGAGATTTTTGTAGATAAAGGATTTGATAAATGTTTATAAATCACTGCGATGAATCATATTTTATTCTTTAATGATAATGAAATGTTGTTTCCTATAGAGTGAAGATATTATTTCTTCTAATGTGCAGTTTTCTTGTTAAAAAAGGTGCTGACATGTTTGTATACATAATACAGATAAAGAATACTCATCTTTCCAAAACTGTGCAATGTTTAAGTAAATAACACAAAACTGTAATCTATATTCAGTATCAGATCTTTGAATTTAAAGGGACAGTCTACTCCAAAATTGTTATGGTTTAAAACACGGTTATATTAATATACTTTTTACCTTTGTGATTACCTTGTTTCTAAGCCTGTGCAGACTGCCCCTTTATCTCAGATCTTTTGACATACTTGCATTTTAGCCAATCAGTGCTGACTCATAAATAACTCCACGTGAGTGAGCACAATGTTATCTATATGGCATACATGAGTTACCACTGTAAAAAACTGTCAAACTACACTGAGATTAGAGGCAGTTCAAGCACTTAGAAGTTAGCATATGAGCCCCTACCTAGGTTTAGCTTTCAACAAAGAAAACCAAGAGCAATGTAAATTTGATGATAAAAGTAAATTAGAAAGTTGTTTAAAATTTCTTCCCTATCTAAATGATGAATTTTTTATTTTAATTAGACTGTTCCTTTAAGGGACATTTCAGCCTAAATTGGAATCCCCCATGCTTTATTGTCTTGGTATACTTTGTTGAAGGAGCAGTAATGCACTACTGGGTGACTGGGAGCTAGCTGAACGCCAATGAAAAGAGGTAGATACGTGGAACCACCAATCAGCAGCTTCTGAGCCTACCTAGGTATATTTTTCAACATAGTATGCAAAGAGAAAAAAAAATTAGATAAGAGAAATAAATTGGAAATGTATTCACAATTACATGCTCTATCTGAATCATGAAAAAAAATGGGATTCATGTCCCTTTAAAGATGCTAGTATTTTAAACACAGCACTTGGTCAGAAGGCCTAAGGTGCTTGTATCATCTGGTAGTGAACCAATTTTCATCATGATCACATTAATATAAGCTCCACTGGTTCTCTGAGCAGCTGCAATATTTAAAATGGTGGTGCCCTGAGAATATCTAGGTATGCTTTACATGCACATGCAGAGAAAAATAACACTAACATAGTGATACCTTTTACTAGAAGCATTTTTCCCAATATATGTATATTTTAAATATGTTTCTATCCAAAGATGTGATTCATCTATGTGCCTTTCAATTTTGGCCAGAATGTCCTTTTAACATAGTGACAGTATCATGTTTACTTCATTTATATTCACTGTTATTCACTATAATATTGTACTAAGTTTGAATACTCACTATGCGGAATAGCTTCCTTTCTTAGGTTCAAGAATGTGCCCATTTAAGCAATGGGTAGCTTGTTATTTTTTTAAAAAAAGTAAATTATTTTATATCTGTTAAACAGCATCTTCTTTTCTCTTTCCCATTCATCTGTGACAAATACATGCTAGCGGTAGTACTCTAAGCAGGCAGCGATTAAAGGGCCATAATACCCAAATGTTTAAACACTTGAAAGTGATGCAGCACAGCTGTAAAAAGCTGACTAGAAAATATCTCCTGAACATCTCTATGTAAAAAAGAAAGATATTTTACCTCAAAAGTTCCTCAGTAGCCACCTCCCATTGTAAAGGATTTCTAAGCAGCAAATCAGTATGTCTGTCCTGGGACAGCTGAAAGCATGAGCCTCGTGCACTCTCATCTTATTTCACCAATCAGGTAAAGGAAGTTTGCTATGAAATCTCATGAGAGTTAAGTCAAATCTCATGAGATCACAGTAAGAGTTCATGACCTCAGCACTGCTGATGCTGATTGGCTGCTGTTCATTTCTTCATTTTTTTTTTTTTTTTTAACCTGCAGCTGGGAGCAGGTGAAGTATAACTTTTTACACAGCACTTACTCTGCTGAGCTGAGGAGATTTTGAGGTAAAATATCTTCCTTTTTTACATAGAGATGCTCAGGTGATATTTTCCTGTCAGCTTTTTACAGTTATACTGCATCAGTTTCAAGTGATTTAGCATATGAGTATTATGTCCCTTTAAGTAAAGATGTTCGGGGCGTATGTATAAATGCCCTGTGCACAGTAAAAGCAAACTTTGTTTACTAAAAGCATTTTTGTAATAAATTTTTCTATATTCAAAATTAAAATATATATATACTGTATATATATACATACACACATATATATTTCAATTTTAAGTTTTATATCCCTTTAACAACATACATAGTTTAGTATTTTAGCTAAAATGGGATGGTGTTTGCTAAACATATTGGACACCAATTTATTCCAGTAACATCATGTCATATTTGCACTTAGCTGAGTAATACCAGCACACGTAAATATGCGCTGGTATTACAAGAGATGCACAATTCAAACAGGACCTCGAATTTGCATTGCACGGAAGCATTGCGCTCACAAGAGCGCACTTCTATAGTCTCCAATGGGAGCCTCTTTCTCATGCCATCAGACACGTTAAGAGAACTAGCGTAGAGAAGAGGGTAAGTTGCCCAGCATTGGGCAGCAAATATAAATATATATGTTTGCTTATATAGTTATTTATTTATTTATGTGTTAATGTGTATATACACATATGAACACATAAATATATATGTATATAAGCATATAAATATATTTTTACTGGGAACACACAGTTCCCATAGAATGCAATGTAAAGGCACTTTTCAGTGCCATTTTTTTTCTAACACCCCACACCCATCACTTTTAACCCGTAAAAACTGCCTAGTTCAGTAGTTTTTTATAAAAAAAAATGCTACTTTTTTTCCTAAAAAACTAAAAGACCTTTTTGTTGGGGAGCATTTGGGGCACTTTTACAAAATGATAAATGAAGTGTAAAAGTAAGTGACAGCACTAGTGAGCACAGGTCTATAGGACTATAAAATACCACAAATATAGGTGGGATTTGAAATATATATATAAATGTAATAAATGTATTGGTTGAAAAATGAGACTAAAACAAATTAGGTTAAAAATAAAAATCAATCTTTTACTATTGAATAAGTATCTCTTTAAAACACACAAGGGACGTCTCCCTTAAAATACAATACAATATAATACAATAAAATGCCTACTAAATAAGAATAGTGGACACCATATGTAGATTATAATCGATAAGATGATGGTGTCAAAACGCCAATAATATACAAAAAAGCCAGCAAGAGTCATAATTATAATCAAGTGTTCGTTTTGGCTGGACTTGAGTACAATCTGATATACATAAATGTTGTAAATAAAGTACCTTATATGTATAGTTTCTTCTTTAAGTGACATATAGTACCTTGTACTATTCTTCAATAGATGGTAGTGAAGTTCTGCAAATACCTCAAATTTTGGGTCAGCTTGTATCACTGCCTCCAAGCGGGTAATCCCGGTGATTTGTAGGTCTCTTAGTTTGGTGCGGTCACGGGATGAGCCGTTTTGCATCCTGATGAAAGGCTGATCGCATTAAAACAAATGACAACAATTTGAAACAATAATGTTAAAGGCAGTTTTCAGTAGTGAATAACACTAGTAGTGGTGCGATCGTTCTTGATCCAACTACTGAACGATACTGGTTAAATGCTCAGTGCAAAGTTTGTGGTAAAAAACTTCTGTTCACATACAGCTAGTATTGTTCTAGTTTAGAACTTGCTGTACTTATAAACACATTCACAGATCGGACTTTTTCACAGAGCAAAGCAAAGTGTGGTCCTGGTCAACGCGTTTCGCCACTAAGGGGCTTTATCAAGACGTATGTGAAACTGTCCTACCTGTGTTCATGTGAGCCATATTGATAACATTGTGCTCTCTCCCATGAAGTTGTGCATAACACAGCACTAACTGACTAAAATGCACGTCAATAGATAATAAATAAAAAGTCATGTGATCAGGGGCAGTCTGCAGAGGCTTAGATACAAGGTAATCACAGAGGTAAAAAGTATATTAATATAACTGTGTTGGTTATGCAAAACTGGGGAATGGTAAATAAAGGAATTATCTATCTTTTTAAACAATAACATTTTTAGAGTTGACAGTCCCTTTTAGGGGCAGTGGTATCAACAAGTCTTGGCTCAGATTGAGCAGCAATTTTAAGAGACTTTTCAATTTGTTCTGTTAGCAAATTTACTTTGTTCTTTTGATGTCAATTGTTGAAAAGCATACCTAGAAAGACTGTTGGGAGCTTGCTTCTGATTGTTAGCTGCAGACATATGCTACCTGTCATTGGCTTGCCAGATGTACCCAGCTGTCTCTCAGTAGTGCATTGCTGCTCTGGAGCTGATTTAACTATTAATAATGCGTCTGTTTTTTTCTGTAAATATTTTACATTCCAATGTTCTTCAATGTGAAGAAAATTTTCTTTGTATTTTTAAATATATTTTCCTATATATACCAGTATATATCTATACCAGTATATATACATAAAGATATATAGGTATAGATATATATTGTACAACAAAATAATAATTTACATATATTTATATTTAAAAATAATATTTTCTTCACAGAGAAGAACATTGGAATGTAAAAAATGCATGACTGCCTTCGGATTTAGAGCTGTAGGTCTTACACGGTGTAGGGTTAGTGAGCGAGCAATAAGTGTTAAGCTTTTTTCTTCAGTGCACTCCATTGAAGTCTATGAGGAGAAGAAATTAACGTGGTCACGATAACCGAAGTCCTGAACTTATCACTCGTCAGATTTAGCTCGCGTGCAAACAATTTCCTTTAAACCTGTAATACGAGCGCTAACCCGCCTGCGTTTACTTTCATCAGTGTTTGACCACGAGCCCTCTGTGCACATCTAATGACAAACAAAATGGTGATTTCGGTGGTTTAGCATTTGCATCTCAGGCTGAAGGGTCTGTAGTGTGAACTGATCCATTTTAATAGTGTGTAGAGATAGTAATAGGTAACATGGTACAATTAACCTCTTGTGACCCAAAACCATAGATTTATGTGTGTGTGTCTCTTTAGGGATCTGATCAAGAGCATTATGGGTAGAGTGGGCATTTGTGTTATGGATTTGACTCATTTTCATTAGTATAAAAGTGCTTATTATACATTTTTTAACATTGATTAAATAATGAGGTAGCTTTTGTATCTGTTTGGTAACGTTACTTCCTAATATTATACAATATGGTGGTGATAACCTCAGTGTGTTTTGCAAATGTGCAAAAATAATGTTACATTCTAAATACTTTTTTTAAAGAGTTCTAGTGGTTCATCAAGTTATTTTAGCCGTGGAATTTGATAAGTAAACATTGGCCCTGTAATGTTTCCTTAAAGGGACAGTAAATTAAACTTTCATGATTCAAATAGACCATTTTACTTCTAGAATTGAATTTGCTTCATTCTCTTGGTATCTTTTGTTGAAA
>NC_069509.1:30955377-31012877 GCF_027579735.1 Bombina bombina
CCTCTGTAGAGTGCAGATTGACAACATCAGCACTTTATATTTATAGTCCCCTTGCTCAATATAAAGCTGTAAGGGCATTGTGCTAATAAAGATTTTATTTTAAAAACTGATAACATATCAGTAATAGAGTATGAATTTAGTAGTATGAAACACTAGCTCGGAGCACTAGCAGCTGGATTAGGTACAAGCAGTGATTTTTATTACTGAAAGCAATTCATTGAACGGAAGTTATAAACCAGTTGAGTGTCCAAGCAATTACTAGTGCAGCCATTTTTTTAACCTGCAGGATACTAGCAGCACTGAAATAATCATTAGAAGACTGGGTGATTATTAGTAAAATAATTACTTATTAATTAGTAGGGAACTTTTAAAATACTATAAATTGAGAAATACATACATATGTTGTACTATGTTATGTTTTTAAATTCTGTGGGGTGGGTAGTTGGTTCGGCTCCTTAGCTTAAATTCCTGCTATTTCAAATAAAGATAGCAAAAGAATGAAGAAAAAGTGATAATCTGAGTAAATTAGAAAGTTGATTAAAATCACTGCTGTATTTGAATCATGAAAAAAAAATTTGGGTTTGGTATCCCTTTAAAAACTTCTGTTTTGTGTTTGACTATGTGCATGATTGTGTGTGTTTTAAAGCTTGTCTGTATGTGACATTGTGTGTGAGAGGGTAGCTGTTTGTGTGTGTGATAACGTTTGTCTGTATGTGACAGTGTGTGTGAGAGGGTAGCTGTTTGTGTGTGTGATAAAGTGTGTCTGTATGTGACAGTGTATGTGAGAGGGTAGCTGTTTGTGTGTGTGATAAAGTGTGTCTGTATGTGACAGTGTATGTGAGAGGGTAGCTGTTTGTGTGTGTGATAAAGTGTGTCTGTATGTGACAGTGTATGTGACAGGGTAGCTGTTTGTGTGTGTTAGTGATGTCACGAACAGTTCTGCCGCGAACAGTTCCCAGCGAACATATGCGATGTTCGATCCGCCCCCTATTCGTCATCATTGAGTACAACTTTGACCCTGTATCTCACAGTCAGCAGGCACATTCCAGCCAATCAGCAGCAGCCCCTCCCTTCCAGACCCTTCCACCTCATGGACAGCATCCATTTTAGATTCATTCTGAGTGTGCTTTCTTAGGCCTAGATTTAGAGTTTGGCGGTAGCCGTGAAAACCAGCGTTAGAGGCTCCTAACGCTGGTTTTAGGCTACCGCCGGTATTTGGAGTCACTCAAAAAAGGGTCTAACGCTCACTTTTCAGCCGCGACTTTTCCATACCGCAGATCCCCTTACGTAAATTACGTATCCTATCTTTTCAATGGGATCTTTCTAACTCCGGTATTTAGAGTCGTGTCTGAAGTGAGCGTTAGAATTCTAACGACCAAACTCCAGCCGCAGGAAAAAGTCAGTAGTTAAGAGCTTTCTGGGCTAACGCCGGTTCATAAAGCTCTTAACTACTGTACTCTAAAGTACACTAACACCCATAAACTACCTATGTACCCCTAAACTGAGGTCCCCCCACATCGCCGCCACTCGATTAAATTTTTTTAACCCCTAATCTGCCGACCGCCACCTACGTTATACTTATGTACCTCTAATCTGCTGCCCCTAACACCGCCGACCCCTGTATTATATTTATTAACCCCTAACCTGCCCCCCACAACGTCGCCGCCAGCTACCTACAATAATTAACCCCTAATCTGCCGACCGCAAAGCGCCGCCACCTACATTATAGCTATGTACCCCTAATCTGCTGCCCCTAACACCGCCAACCCCTATATTATATTTATTAACCCCTAATCTGCCCCCCTCAACGTCGCCTCCACCTGCCTACACTTATTAACCCCTAATCTGCCGAGCGGACCGCACCGCTACTATAATAAAGTTATTAACCCCTAATCCGCCTCACTAACCCTATAATAAATAGTGTTAACCCCTAATCTGCCCTTCCTAACATCGCCGACACCTAACTTCAATTATTAACCCCTAATCTGCCGACCGGAGCTCACCGCTATTCTAATAAATGTATTAACCCCTAAAGCTAAGTCTAACCCTAACACTAACACCCCCCTAAGTTAAATATAATTTAAATCTAACGAAATTAATTAACTCTTATTAAATAAATTATTCCTATTTAAAGCTAAATACTTACCTGTAAAATAAACCCTAATATAGCTACAATATAAATTATAATTACATTGTAGCTATTTTAGGATTAATATTTATTTTACAGGCAACTTTGTTATTATTTCAACCAGGTACAATAGCTATTAAATAGTTAAGAACTATTTAATAGTTACCTAGTTAAAATAATTACAAAATTACCTGTAAAATAAATCCTAACCTAAGTTACAATTAAACCTAACACTATACTATCATTAAATTAATTAAATAAAATACCTACAATTACCTACAATTAAACCTAACACTACACTATCAATACATTAATTAAATACAATATCTACAAATAACTACAATGAAATAAACTAACTAAAGTACAAAAAATAAAAAAGAACTAAGTTACAAAAAATAAAAAAATATTTACAAACATAAGAAAAATATTACAACAATTTTAAACTAATTACACCTACTCTAAGCCCCCTAATAAAATAACAAAGACCCCCAAAATAACAAAATGCCCTACCCTATTCTAAATTACTAAAGTTAAAAGCTCTTTTACCTTACCAGCCCTGAACAGGGCCCTTTGCGGGGCATGCCCCAAGAATTTCAGCTCTTTTGCCTGTAAAAAAAAAAATACAATACCCCCCCCCAACATTACAACCCACCACCCACATACCCCTAATCTAACCCAAACCCCCCTTAAATAAACCTAACACTAAGCCCCTGAAGATCTTCCTACCTTGTCTTCACCCTACCAGGTTCACCGATCCGTCCTGAAGAGCTCCTCCGATGTCCTGATCCAAGCCCAAGCGGGGGGCTGAAGAGGTCCATGATCCGGTCAAAGTCTTCATCCAAGCGGGGCAGAAGAGGTCTTCCATCCGATTGAAGTCTTCATCCAGGCGGCATCTTCTATCGTCATCCATCCGGAGCGAAGCGGCAGCATCCTGAAGACCTCCGACGCGGAACATCCATCCTGCCCGACGACTGAACGACGAATGACGGTTCCTTTAAATGACGTCATCCAAGATGGCGTCCCTCGAATTCCGATTGGCTGATAGGATTCTATCAGCCAATCGGAATTAAGGTAGGAATATTCTGATTGGCTGATGGAATCAGCCAATCAGAATCAAGATCAATCCGATTGGCTGATCCAATCAGCCAATCAGATTGAGCTCGCATTCTATTGGCTGATCGGAACAGCCAATAGAATGCAAGCTCAATCTGATTGGCTGATCGAATCAGCCAATCGGATTGAACTTGATTCTGATTGGCTGATTCCATCAGCCAATCAGAATATTCCTACCTTAATTCCGATTGGCTGATAGAATCCTATCAGCCAATCGGAATTCGAGGGACGCCATCTTGGATGACGTCCCTTAAAGGAACCGTCATTCGGCTAGTAGGCGTCGGGAGAAGAGGATGTTCCACGTCGGAGGTCTGCAAGATGGATCCGGAAGAAAGAAGATTGAAGATGCCGTTGATAGAAGACTTCATCCGGATCATGGACCTCTTCAGCTCCCGCTTGGATAAAGACTTCATCCGGATCATGGACCTCTTCAGCTCCCGCTTGGATGAAGACTTCAGCCGGATCATGGACCTCTTCAGCCCCCCGCTTGGGCTTGGATCAGGACATCGGAGGAACTCTTCAGGACGGATCGGTGAACCTGGTATGGTGAAGACAAGGTAGGAAGATCTTCAGGGGCTTAGTGTTAGGTTTATTTAAGGGGGGTTTGGGTTAGATTAGGGATATGTGGGTGGTGGGTTGTAATGTTGGGGGGGGGTATTGTATGTTTTTTTTTACAGGCAAAAGAGCTGAATTTCTTGGGGCATTGCCCCGCAAAGGGCCCTGTTCAGGGCTGGTAAGGTAAAAGAGCTTTGAAATGTAGTAATTTAGAATAGGGTAGGGCATTTTGTTATTTTGGGGGTCTTTGTTATTTTATTAGGGGGCTTAGAGTAGGTGTAATTAGTTTAAAATTGTTGTAATATTTTTCTTATGTTTGTAAATATTTTTTTATTTTTTGTAACTTAGTTCTTTTTTATTTATTTAATTTAGGGGGGTGTTAGGGTTAGACTTAGCTTTAGGGGTTAATACATTTATTAGAATAGCGGTGAGCTCCGGTCGGCAGATTAGGGGTTAATAATTGAAGTTAGGTGTCGGCGATGTTAGGGAGGGCAGATTAGGGGTTAATACTATTTATTATAGGGTTATTGATGCGGATTAGGGGTTAATAACTTTATTATAGTAGCGCTCAGGTCCGCTCGGCAGATTAGGGGTTAATAAGTGTAGGCAGGTGGAGGCGACATTGAGGGGGGCAGATTAGGGGTTAATAAATATAATATAGGGGTCGGCGGTGTTAGGGGCAGCAGATTAGGGGTACATAAGGATAATGTAAGTAGCGGCGGTTTACGGAGCGGCAGATTAGGGGTTAAAAATAATATGCAGGGGTCAGCGATAGCGGGGGCGGCAGATTAGGGGTTAATAAGTGTAAGGCTAGGGGTGTTTAGACTCGGGGTACATGTTAGGGTGTTAGGTGCAGACGTAGGAAGTGTTTCCCCATAGCAAACAATGGGGCTGCGTTAGGAGCTGAACGCGGCTTTTTTGCAGGTGTTAGGTTTTTTTTCAGCTCAAACAGCCCCATTGTTTCCTAAGGGGGAATCGTGCACGAGCACGTTTTTGAGGCTGGCCGCTTGCGTAAGCAACTCTGGTATCGAGAGTTGAAGCTGCGTTAAAAATGCTCTACGCTTCTTTTTTGGAGCCTAACGCAGCCTTTTTGTGGACTCTCAATACCAGAGTTATTTTTATGGTGCGGCCAGAAAAAAGCCGGCGTTAGCTACGCGGGTCGTTACCGACAAAACTCTAAATCTAGGCCTTAGTGAGAGGAGGGACAGTGTAGCTGCTCCAGATTTAATAGGGAAATCGATAGCTAGGCTAGTGTATTCAGTGTCCACTACAGTCCTGAAGGACTCATCTGATCTCTGCTGTAAGGACAGCACCCCAAAAAGCCCTTTTTAGGGCTAGAACATCATTTTTTTTAAATTATTTTTTATTTTTTGTAATCTAATTGCAGTTGCCTGCCTGGCAGCGTGTGTGTCAGGCTCACAGCTTATACTTACTGTGCCTACTTGCTCAGTGCCACCAGTCATATCTGGTGTAACAGTAGTGTAAATTTAAAAAAAAAAAAATCTTAAACATCAGTCTGCTAGTGTAATCTAATTGCAGTTGCCTGCCTGGCAGTGTGTGTGGGCTCACAGCGTATACTGTGCGTACTTGCTCAGTGCCACCAGTCATATCTGGTGTAACAGTAGTGTAAATTAAAAAAAAAAAAACTTCTGTCTGCTAGTGTAATCTAATTGCAGTTGCCTGCCTGGCAGTGTGTGTCAGGCTCACAGCGTATACTGTGCGTACTTGCTCAGTGCCACCAGTCATATCTGGTGTAACAGTAGTGTAAATTTTTTAAAAAAAAACTTTGACATCAGTCTGCTAGTGTAATCTAATTGCAGTTGCCTGCCTGCCAGGCAGCGTGTGTGTCAGGCTCACAGCGTATAGTGTGCCCACTTGCCCAGTGCCACCAGTCATATCTAGTGTAACAGTAGTGTAAATTTAAAAAAAAAAAACTTTGACATCAGTCTGCTAGTGTAATCTAATTGCAGTTGCCTGCTTGCCAGGCAGCGTGTGTTTCAGGCTCACAGCGTATAGTGTGCCCACTTGCCCAGTGCCACCAGTCATATCTGGTGTAACAGTATTGTAAATTTGTTAAAAAAACTTTGACATTAGTCTGCTAGTGTAATCTAATTGCAGTTGCCTGCCTGCCAGGCAGTGTGTGTGTCAGGCTCACAGCGTATAGTGTGCCCACTTGCCCACCCAGTGCCACCAGTCATATCTGGTGTAACAGTAGTGTAAATGAAAAAAAAAAAACTTTGACATCAGTCTGCTAGTGTAATCTAATTGCAGTTGCCTGCCTGGCAGTGTGTGTCAGGCTCACAGCGTATACTGTGCGTACTTGCTCAGTGCCACCAGTCATATCTGGTGTAACAGTAGTTTAATTTTTTTTAAAAAAAACTTTGACATCAGTCTGCTAGTGTAATCTAATTGCAGTTGCCTGCCTGCCAGGCAGCGTGTGTGTCAGGCTCACAGCGTATAGTGTGCCCACTTGCCCAGTGCCACCAGTCATATCTGGTGTAACAGTAGTGTAAATTTTTTTATAAAAAAAATTTGACATCAGTCTGCTAGTGTAATCTAATTGCAGTTGCCTGCCTGCCAGGCAGCGTGTGTGTCAGGCTCACAGCGTATAGTGTGCCCACTTGCCCAGTGCCACCAGTCATATCTGGTGTAACAGTAGTGTAAATTAAAAAAAAAAAAACTTTGACATCAGTCTGCTAGTGTAATCTAATTGCAGTTGCCTGCTTGCCAGGCAGCGTGTGTGTCAGGCTCACAGCGTATAGTGTGCCCACTTGCCCAGTGCCACCAGTCATATCTGGTGTAACAGTAGTGTTAATTTTTTAAAAAAAAACTTTGACATCAGTCTGCTAGTGTAATCTAATTGCAGTTGCCTGCCTGCCAGGCAGCGTGTGTGTCAGGCTCACAGCGTATAGTGTGCCCACTTGCCCACCCAGTGCCACCAGTCATATCTGTTGTAACAGTACTGGAATTTTTTTTTTTTTTAAAATGTGACATCAGTCTGCTAGTGTAATCTAATTGCAGTTGCCAGCCTGCCAGGCAGTGTGTGTGTCAGGCTCACAGCGTATAGTGTGCCCACTTGCCCACCCAGTGCCACCAGTCATATCTGGTGTAACAGTATTGTAAATTTGTTAAAAAAAACTTTGACATTAGTCTGCTAGTGTAATCTAATTGCAGTTGCCTGCCTGCCAGGCAGTGTGTGTGTCAGGCTCACAGCGTATAGTGTGCCCACTTGCCCACCCAGTGCCACCAGTCATATCTGGTGTAACAGTAGTGTAATTTTTTTTTAAATAAACTTTGACATCACTCTGCTAGTGTAATCTTATTGCAGTTGCCTGCCTGACTGCCAAGCAGCGTGTGTGTCAGGCTCACAGCGTATAGTGTGCCCACTTGCCCACCCAGTGCCACCAGTCTGTTGTAACAGTAGTGTTAATGTTTTTTAAAAAAACTTTGACATCAGTCTGCTAGTGTAATCTAATTGCAGTTGCCTGCCTGCCAGGCAGCGTGTGTGTCAGGCTCACAGCGTATAGTGTGCCCACTTGCCCACCCAGTGCCACCAGTCATATCTGGTGTAACAGTATTGTAAAAATTTTTTAAATAAACTTTGACATCACTCTGCTAGTGTAATCTTATTGCAGTTGCCTGCCTGCCTGCCAGGCAGCGTGTGTGTCAGGCTCACAGCGTATAGTGTGCCCACTTGCCCACCCAGTGCCACCAGTCTGTTGTAACAGTAGTGTTAATTTAAAAAAAAAAAACTTTGGCATCAGTCTGCTAGTGTAATCTAATTGCAGTTGCCTGCCTGCCAGGCAGCATGTGTGTCAGGCTCACAGCGTATAGTGTGCCCACTTGCCCAGTGCCACCAGTCATATCTTGTTTAATAGTAGTGTAAGTGTACATTTTAAAAATAAAAAAAATATTTTGACTGTGAAACATAAGTTTGCTTGTTTGTTTCAGGCTCACAGCGTATACTGTGCCCAATCACAGTAGCTTGCACGCATAGTACCACTAATGGAAAAAAAAATGACAGGCAGAGGCAGGCCAATCCGCAGGGGCCGTCGTGGTCGTGGTGCTGTGATTCCCTTTGGCCCTAGAATAATGCCCAGTGTTCAGAGGCCACGTACCCTGGACTCGAAAAGTTCTGAGGAGGACATAGTTGACTGGATAACACAGGACACCCAATCTTCTACAGCTTCCGCTCTGAACCTTGACGCACCATCATCCTCCAGCTTAGCTTCGGGCACCTCTGAAGTTACCACTCGCCCGCCTGCTGCCACCACCAAAACTAGCACCACAGCCACTTCACTTGATCTGTCAGAGGAGTTATGTACACATCAGTTTGAAGAAATGAGCAACCATCATTGACAGAGGATGTAGATAACAGTGATATGTCTCAGTCAGGCAGCATAACAGACATGGACGACATACGGTGTGATGATGATGATGTTGTACCCGCCGCTGCTTCCTTTGCTGAGTTGTCAGATACAAGTGAAGCGGTTGATGATGACGATGCGTCCGTGGATATCACGTGGGTGCCCGCTAAAAGAGAAGAAGAACAGGGGGAAAGTTCAGATGGGGAGACAGGGAGGAGGAGGAGACAAGTTGGAAGCAGGGGGAGGTCATCGCAAGGAGCTAGTGGCACAGTCAGACAGCATGCATCGGCACCCGGGGTCAGCCAGACAGCACGCCAATCAACGCATGCTGTTGCCACCACCAGAATGCCGTCATCGCAGAGCTCAGCAGTGTGGCATTTTTTTTGTGTGTCTGCCTCTGACAACAGCAATGCCATTTGCAACCTGTGCCAAAAGAAACTGAGTCATGGGAAGTCCAACACCCACCAAGGTACAACTGCTTTGCGAAGGCACATGATCTCACATCACAAACGCCAATCTGCCCACAGTCAGGTGTCTGTCAAGGACATGTTTGAGCGTAAGAAGCCAGTGTCCCAAAGTCACCCCCTTGACCGGCGTCTGACAGCTGGCTTTTCTGAACTCTTAGCCCGCCAGCTTTTACCATACAAGCTGGTGGAGTCTGAGGCATTCAAAAAATTTGTAGCTATTGGGACACCGCAGTGGAAGGTACCCGGCCGCAATTTCTTTGCACAAAAGGCAATCCCCAACCTTTACTCGATTGTGCGAAAGGAAGTAATGGCATGTCTGGCACACAGTGTTGGGGCAAGGGTCCATCTGACCACTGATAGCTGGTCTGCAAAGCATGGTCAGGGCAGGTATATCACCTACACTGCGCATTGGGTAAACCTGCTGACGGCTGCCAAGCATGGAATGCGTGGCTCTGCAGAGGAGTTGGTGACACCGCCACGACTTGCAGTGTAGTGATAGTGTAGTGTTATGTGTATTTGTAACTTAGGTTAGGATTTATTTTACAGGTAATTTTGTAATTATTTTAACTATTTTAGCTATTAAATAGTTAATAACTATTTAATAGCTATTGTACCTGGTTAAAATAAATACAAAGTTGCCTGTAAAATAAATATTAATCCTAAACTAGCTACAATATAATTATAATTTATATTGTAGCTATATTAGGGTTTATTTTACAGGTAAGTATTTAGCTTTAAATAGGAATAATTTATTTAATAAGAGTTAATTTTTTTCGTTAGATTTAAATTATATTTAATTTAGGGGGTGTTAGTGTTAGGGTTAGACTTAGCTTTAGGGGTTAATCCATTTATTATAGTAGCGGTGAGGTGCGATCGGCAGATTAGGGGTTAATAATTGAAGTTAGGTGTCTGCGATGTTAGGGAGGGCAGATTAGGGGTTAATACTATTTCTTATAGGGTTATTGAGGCGGGAGTGAGGCAGATTAGGGGTTAATTATTGTAGATAGCTTGCGGCGACGTTGTGGGGGGCAGATTAGGGGTTACTAAATATAATATAGGGGTCGGCGGTGTTAGGGGCAGCAGATTAGGGGTACATAGGGATAACGTAGATGGCGGCGGTATACGGAGTGGCAGATTAGGGGTTAATTGTGTAATGCAGGGGTCAGCGATAGTGGGGGCGGCAGATTAGGGGTTAATAAATGTCAGGTTAGGGGTGTTTAGACTCGGGGTACATGTTAGGGTGTTAGGTGCAGACTTAGGAAGTGTTTCCCCATAGGAAACAATGGGGCCGCGTTAGGAGCTGAACGCTGCTTTTTTGCAGGTGTTAGGTTTTTTTTCAGCTCAAACTGCCCCATTGTTTCCTATGGGGGAATCGTGCACAAGCACGTTTTTGAAGCTGGCCGCGTCCGTAAGCACCGCTGGTATCGAGAGTTGAAGTGGCGGTAAATTATGCTCTACGCTCCTTTTTTGGAGCCTAACGCAGCCATTCTGTGAACTCTAAATACCAGCGGTATTTAAAAGGTGCGGCCAGAAAAAAGCACGCGTAGCTAACGCACCCCTTCTAACTCCAAATCTAGGCCTAAGATAGCTACAATATAACTAATAATTATATTGTAGCTATTTTAGGATTTATTTTTATTTTACAGGCAACTTTGTATTTATTTTAACTAGGTACAATAGTTATTAAATAGTTATTAACTATTTAATAACTACCTAGCTAAAATACTTACAAAATTACCTGTAAAATAAATCCTAACCTAAGTTACAATTAAACCTAACACTACACTATCATTAAATAAATTAAATAAATTAAATACAATTACCTAAAATTAAATACAATTAAATAAACTAAACTATAGTACAAAAAAAACAAACACTAAATTACAAAAAATAAAAAAATATTACAAGAAGTTTAAACTAATTACACCTAATCTAAGCCCCCTAATAAAATAAAAAAAACTCAAAATAATAAAAGTCCCTACCC
This sequence comes from Bombina bombina, assembly GCF_027579735.1. NCBI lineage: Eukaryota > Metazoa > Chordata > Amphibia > Anura > Bombinatoridae > Bombina > Bombina bombina. Next base: position 30,965,992 of record NC_069509.1, read on the forward strand.
TATCCTAAATTACAAAGCAATCAGCTCTTTTACCAGCCCTTAAAACCCACCACCCACCACCGCACACATACAGACCCAAAGTAATCAGCTCTTTCACCAGCCATTAAAACCCACCACCCACATACCCCTACTCTAACCCACCCAATCCCCCCTTAAAAAAACCTAACACTAACCCCCTGAAGATCTCCCTACCTTGAGTCGTCTTCACCCAGCCGTGCCGAACTCTTCATCCAATCCGGGCGATGTGGTCCTCCATCCGGGCGAAGTCTTCCTCCAAGCGGGGCAAGAAGAGGTCCTCCATCCGGGAGAAATCTTCATCCAAGCGGCGTCTTCTATCTTCATCCATCCGGAGTGGAGCGGAGCCATCTTCGAAGGAGCCGATGCGGAGCCATCCTCTTCAACCGACGGACTAACGACGAATGACGGTTCCTTTAAATGACGTCATCCAAGATGGCGTCCCTCGAATTCCGATTGGCTGATAGGATTCTATCAGCCAATTGGAATTAAGGTAGGAAAAATCTGATTGGCTGATTCAATCAGCCAATCAGATTGAAATTCAATCCGATTGGCTGATCCAATAAGCCATTCGGATTGAGCTTGCATTCTATTGGCTGTTCCGATCAGCCAATAGAATGCAAGCTCAATCCGATTGGCTGATTGTGTGTGTGGTAAAGCTTGTCTGTGTGTGACAGTTTATGTGAGAGGGTAGCTGTTTGTGTGTGTAATAAAGCTTATCTGTATGTGACAGTATGTGTGACAGAGTAGCTGTTTGAGTGCGTGATAAAGCTTGTCTGTATGTGACAGTGTGTGTGACAGGGTACCTGTTTGAGTGTGTGATAAAGCTTGTCTGTATGTGACAGTGTGTTTGACAGGGTAGCTGTTTGTGTGTGTGATAAAGCTTTTCTGTATGTGACAGTGCGTGTGAGAGGGTAGCTGTTTGTGTGTGTGTTAAAGCGTGTCTGTATGTGACAGTGTGTGTGACAGGGTAGCTGTTTGTGTGTGTTATAAAGCTTGTCTGTATGTGACAGTGTGTGTGAGAGGGTAGCTCTTTGTGTGTGTTATAAAGCTTATCTGTATGTGACAGTGTGTGTGAGAGGGTAGCTGTCTGTGTGATAAAGCTTGTCTGTGTGTGACAGTGTGTGTGAGAGGGTAGCTGTTTGTGTGTGTGATAAAGCTTGTCTGTATGTTGCAGTGTGTGTGAGAGGGTAGCTGTTTGTGTGTGTGATAAAGTTGTCTGTATGTGACAGTGTGTGTGTGAGAGGGTAGCTGTTTGTGTGTGTTATAAAGCTTGTCTGTATGTGACAGTGTGTGTGACAGGGTAGCTGTTTGTGTGTGTTATAAAGCTTGTCTGTATGTGATAGTGTGTGTGAGAGGGTAGCTGTTTGTGTGTGTGATAAAGCTTGTCTGTATGTGACAGTGTGTGTGAGAGGGTAGCTGTTCGTGTGTGTGTGATAAAGCTTGTCTGTATGTGACAGTGTGTGTGAGAGGGTAGCTGTTCGTGTGTGTTATAAAGCTTGTCTGTATGTGACAATGTGTGTGAGAGGGTAGCTGTTTGTGTGTGTGTGATAAAGCTTGTCTGTATGTGACAGTGTGTGTGACAGGTTAGCTGTTTGTGTTTGTGATAAAGCTTGTCTGTATGTGACAGTGTGTGTGAGAGGGTAGCTGTTTCTTGTGTGTGATACAGCTTGTCTGTATGTGATAGTTTATGTGAGAGTGTAGCTGTTTGTCTGTGTGATAAAGCTTTTCTGTATGTGACAGTATGTGTGACAGGGTAGCTGTTTGTGTGTGCGATAATGCTTGTCTGTTTATGACAGTGTGTGTGACAGGGTAGCTGTTTGAGTGTGCGATAAAGCTTGTCTGTATGTGACAGTGTGTTTGACAGGGTGGCTGTTTGTGTGTGTGATAATGCTTGTCTGTATAAGACATTGTGTGTGACAGAGTAGCTGCTTGTGTGTGTGATAAAGCTTTTCTGTATGTGACAGTGCGTGTGAGAGGGTAGCTGTTTGTGTGTGTTATAAAGCTTGTCTGTATGTGACAGTGTGTGTGTGTGTGTGAGAGGGTAGCTGTTTGTGTGTGTGATAAAGCTTGTCTGTATGTGACAGTGTGTGTGAGAGGGTAGCTGTCTGTGTGTGATAAAGCTTGTCTGTGTGTGACAGTGTGTGTGAGAGGGTAGCTGTTTGTGTGTGTGATAAAGCGTGTCTGTATGTGGCAGTGTGATTGAGAGGGTAGCTGTTTGTGTGTGTGATAAAGCTTGTCTGTATGTGACAGTGTGTGTGTGAGAGGGTAGCTGTTTGTGTGTGTTATAAAGCTTGTATGTATGTGACAGTGTGTGTGACAGGGTAGCTGTTTGTGTGTGTTATAAAGCTTGTCTGTATGTGATAGTGTGTGTGAGAGGGTAGCTGTTTGTGTGTGTGATAAAGCTTGTCTGTATGTGACAGTGTGTGTGAGAGGGTAGCTGTTTGTGTGTGTGTGATAAAGCTTGTCTGTATGTGACAGTGTGTGTGAGAGGGTAGCTGTTCGTGTGTGTGTGATAAAGCTTGTCTGTATGTGACAGTGTGTGTGAGAGGGTAGCTGCTTGTGTGTGTGATAAAGCTTGTCTGTATGTGATAGTGTGTGTGAGAGCGTAGCTGTTTGTGTGTTTGATAAAGCTTGTCTGTATGTGACAGTGTGTGTGAGAGGGTAGCTGTTTGTGTGTGATAAAGCTTGTCTGTATGTGACAGTGTGTGTGAGAGGGTAGCTGTTCATGTGTGTTATAAAGCTTGTCTGTATGTGACAATGTGTGTGAGAGGGTAGCTGTTTGTGTGTGTGTGATAAAGCTTGTCTGTATGTGACAGTGTGTGTGAGAGGGTAGCTGCTTGTGTGTGTGATAAAGCTTGTCTGTATGTGACAGTGTGTATGAGATGGTAGCTGTTTTTGTGTGTGATAATGCTTGTCTGTATGTGACAGTATGTGTGACAGGGTAGCTGTTTTTGTGTGTGATAAAGCTTATCTGTATGTGACAGTGTGTGTGAAAGGGTAGCTGTTTGTGTGTGTGATAAAGCTTGTCTGTATGTGACAGTTTATGTGAGAGGGTAGCTGTTTGTGTGTGTGATAAAGCCTGTCTGTATGTGACAGTATGTGTGACAGGGTAGCTGTTTTTGTGTGCGATAATGCTTGTCTGTTTGTGACAGTGTGTGTGACAGGGTAGCTGTTTGAGTGCGTGAAAAAGCTTGTCTGTATATGACAGTGTGTGTGACAGGGTAGCTGTTTGAGTGCGCGATAAATCTTGTCTGTGTGTGACAGTGTGTTTGACAGGGTGGCTGTGTGTGTGATAATGCTTGTCTGTATAAGACAGTGTGTGTAACAGAGTAGCTGCTTGTGTGTGTGATAAAGCTTTTCTGTAGGTGACAGTGTGTGTGTGAGAGGGTATCTGTTTGTGTGTGTGATAAAGCTTGTCTGTAGGTGACAGTGTGTGTGAGAGGGTAGCTGTCTGTGTGTGATAAAGCTTGTCTGTGTGTGACAGTGTGTGTTAGAGGGTAGCTGTTTTTGTGTGTGATAAAGCTTGTCTGTATGTGGCAGTGTGTGTGAGAGGGTAGCTGTTTGTGTGTGTGATAAAGCTTGTCTGTATGTGACTGTGTGTGTGAGAGGGTAGCTGTTTGTGTGTGTTATAAAGCTTGTCTGTATGTGACAGTGTGTGTGACAGGGTAGCTGTTTGTGCGTGTTAAAAAGCTTGTCTGTATGTGATAGTGTGTGTGAGAGGGTAGCTGTTTGTGTGTGTGTGATAAAGCTTGTCTGTATGTGACAGTGTGTGTAAGAGGTTAGCTGTTTGTGTGTGTGTGATAAAGCTTGTCTGTATGTGACAGTGTGTGTGAGATGGCAGCTGTTTTTGTGTGTGATAAAGCTTATCTGTATGTGACAGTGTGTGTGACAGGGTAGCTGTTTGTGTGTGTGTGTGTGTGTGTGTGTGTGTGAGAAAGCTTGTCTGTATGTGACAGTGTGTGTGAGAGGGTAGCTGTTTGTGTGTGTGATAACGTTTGTCTGTATGTGACAGTGTGTGTGAGAGGGTAGCTGTTTCTTGTGTGTGATAAAGCTTGTCTGTATGTGACAGTGTGTGTGAGAGGGTAGCTGTTTGTGTGTGTGATAAAGCTTGTCTGTATGTGACAGTGTGTGTGAGAGGGTAGCTGTAAGTGTGTGTTTTAAAGCTTGTCTGTATGTGACAGTGTGTGTGACAGGGTAGCTGTTTGTGTGTGTGATAAAGCTTGTCTGTATGGGACAGTGTGTGTGAGAGGGTAGCTGTTTGTGTGTGTGATAAAGCTTATCTGTATGTGACAGTGTGTGTGAGAGGGTAGCTGTTTGTGTGTGTTATAAATGTGACAGTGTGTGTGACAGGGTAGCTGTTTGTGTGTGTGTGATAAAGCTTGTCTGTATGTGACAGTGTGTGTGAGAGGGTAGCTCTTTGTGTGTGTTATAAAGCTTATCTGTATGTGACAGTGTGTGTGAGAGGGTAGCTGTCTGTGTGTGATAAAGCTTGTCTGTGTGTGACAGTGTGTGTGAGAGGGTAGCTGTTTGTGTGTGTGATAAAGCTTGTCTGTTTATGACAGTGTGTGTGAGAGGGTAGCTTTTTGTGTGTGTGATCAAGCTTGTCTGTTTATGACAGTGTGTGTGAGAGGGTAGCTGTTTGTGTGTGTGATAAAGCTTGTCTGTATGCGACAGTGTATGTGAGAGGGTAGCTGTTTGTGTGTGTGATAAAGCTTGTCTGTATGTGACAGTGTGTGTGAGAGGGTAGCTGTTTATGTGTGTGTGATAAAGGTTGTCTGTATGTGACAGTTTATGTGAGAGGGTAGCTGTTTGTGTGTGTGATAAAACTTGTCTGTATGTGACAGTGTGTGTGACAGGGTAGCTGTTTGAGTGCGTGATAAAGCTTGTCTGTATGTGACAGTGTGTTTGACAGGGTGGCTGTGTGTGTGATAATGCTTGTCTGTATAAGACAGTGTGTGTAACAGAGTAGCTGCTTGTGTGTGTGATAAAGCTTTTCTGTAGGTGACAGTGTGTGTGTGAGAGGGTAGCTGTTTGTGTGTGTGTGATAAAGCTTGCCTGTAGGTGACAGTGTGTGTGAGAGGGTAGCTGTCTGTGTGTGATAAAGCTTGTCTGTGTGTGACAGTATGTGTGACAGGGTAGCTGTTTGTGTGTGCGATAATGCTTGTCTGTATGTGACAGTGTGTGTGACAGGGTAGCTGTTTGAGTGCATGATAAAGCTTGTCTGTATGTGACAGTGTGTGTGACAGGGTAGCTGATTGTGTGTGTGATAAAGCTTGTCTGTATGTGACAGTGTGTTTGACAGGGTAGCTGTTTGTGTGTGTGATAATGCTTGTCTGTATGTGACAGTGTGTGTGACAGGGTAGCTGTTTGTGTGTGTGATAAAGCTTTTCTGTATGTGACAGTGCGTGTGAGAGGGTAGCTGTTTGTGTGTGTTATAAAGCTTGTCTGTATGTGACAGTGTGTGTGTGTGTGTGAGAGGGTAGCTGTTTGTGTGTGTGATAAAGCTTGTCTGTATGTGACAGTGTGTGTGAGAGGGTAGCTGTCTGTGTGTGATAAAGCTTGTCTGTGTGTGACAGTGTGTGTGAGAGGGTAGCTGTTTGTGTGTGTGATAAAGCTTGTCTGTATGTGGCAGTGTGATTGAGAGGGTAGCTGTTTGTGTGTGTGATAAAGCTTGTCTGTATGTGACAGTGTGTGTGTGAGAGGGTAGCTGTTTGTGTGTGTTATAAAGCTTGTATGTATGTGACAGTGTGTGTGACAGGGTAGCTGTTTGTGTGTGTTATAAAGCTTGTCTGTATGTGATAGTGTGTGTGAGAGGGTAGCTGTTTGTGTGTGTGATAAAGCTTGTCTGTATGTGACAGTGTGTGTGAGAGGGTAGCTGTTTGTGTGTGTGTGATAATGCTTGTCTGTATGTGACAGTGTGTGTGAGAGGGTAGCTGTTCGTGTGTGTGTGATAAAGCTTGTCTGTATGTGACAGTGTGTGTGAGAGGGTAGCTGCTTGTGTGTGTGATAAAGCTTGTCTGTATGTTATAGTGTGTGTGAGAGGCTAGCTGTTTGTGTGTTTGATAAAGCTTGTCTGTATGTGACAGTGTGTGTGAGAGGGTAGCTGTTTGTTTGTGTGTGATAAAGCTTGTCTGTATGTGACAGTGTGTGTGAGAGGGTAGCTGTTCATGTGTGTTATAAAGCTTGTCTGTATGTGACAATGTGTGTGAGAGGGTAGCTGTTTGTGTGTGTGTGATAAAGCTTGTCTGTATGTGACAGTGTGTGTGAGAGGGTAGCTGCTTGTGTGTGTGATAAAACTTGTCTGTATGTGACAGTGTGTATGAGATGGTAGCTGTTTTTGTGTGTGATAAAGCTTGTCTGTATGTGACAGTATGTGTGACAGGGTAGCTGTTTTTGTGTGTGATAAAGCTTATCTGTATGTGACAGTGTGTGTGAAAGGGTAGCTGTTTGTGTGTGTGATAAAGCTTGTCTGTATGTGACAGTTTATGTGAGAGGGTAGCTGTTTGTGTGTGTGATAAAGCCTGTCTGTATGTGACAGTATGTGTGACAGGGTAGCTGTTTGTGTGTGCGATAATGCTTGTCTGTTTGTGACAGTGTGTGTGACAGGGTAGCTGTTTGAGTGCTTGAAAAAGCTTGTCTGTATATGACAGTGTGTGTGACAGGGTAGCTGTTTGAGTGCGCGATAAATCTTGTCTGTGTGTGACAGTGTGTTTGACAGGGTGGCTGTGTGTGTGATAATGCTTGTCTGTATAAGACAGTGTGTGTAACAGAGTAGCTGCTTGTGTGTGTGATAAAGCTTTTTTGTAGGTGACAGTGTGTGTGTGAGAGGGTATCTGTTTGTGTGTGTGATAAAGCTTGTCTGTAGGTGACAGTGTGTGTGAGAGGGTAGCTGTCTGTGTGTGATAAAGCTTGTCTGTGTGTGACAGTGTGTGTTAGAGGGTAGCTGTTTTTGTGTGTGATAAAGCTTGTCTGTATGTGGCAGTGTGTGTGAGAGGGTAGCTGTTTGTGTGTGTGATAAAGCTTGTCTGTATGTGACTGTGTGTGTGAGAGGGTAGCTGTTTGTGTGTGTTATAAAGCTTGTCTGTATGTGACAGTGTGTGTGACAGGGTAGCTGTTTGTGCGTGTTAAAAAGCTTGTCTGTATGTGATAGTGTGTGTGAGAGGGTAGCTGTTTGTGTGTGTGTGTGATAAAGCTTGTCTGTATGTGACAGTGTGTGTAAGAGGTTAGCTGTTTGTGTGTGTGTGATAAAGCTTGTCTGTATGTGACAGTGTGTGTGAGATGGCAGCTGTTTTTGTGTGTGATAAAGCTTATCTGTATGTGACAGTGTGTGTGACAGGGTAGCTGTTTGTGTGTGTGTGTGTGAGAGAAAGCTTGTCTGTATGTGACAGTGTGTGTGAGAGGGTAGCTGTTTGTGTGTGTGATAACGTTTGTCTGTATGTGACAGTGTGTGTGAGAGGGTAGCTGTTTCTTGTGTGTGATAAAGCTTGTCTGTATGTGACAGTGTGTGTGAGAGGGTAGCTGTTTGTGTGTGTGATAAAGCTTGTCTGTATGTGACAGTGTGTGTGAGAGGGTAGCTGTAAGTGTGTGTTTTAAAGCTTGTCTGTATGTGACAGTGTGTGTGACAGGGTAGCTGTTTGTGTGTGTGATAAAGCTTGTCTGTATGGGACAGTGTGTGTGAGAGGGTAGCTGTTTGTGTGTGTGATAAAGCTTATCTGTATGTGACAGTGTGTGTGAGAGGGTAGCTGTTTGTGTGTGTTATAAATGTGACAGTGTGTGTGACAGGGTAGCTGTTTGTGTGTGTGATAAAGCTTGTCTGTATGTGACAGTGTGTGTGAGAGGGTAGCTGTTTGTGTGTGTGATAAAGCTTGTCTGTTTATGACAGTGTGTGTGAGAGGGTAGCTTTTTGTGTGTGTGATCAAGCTTGTCTGTTTATGAAAGTGTGTGTGAGAGTGTAGCTGTTTGTGTGTGTGATCAAGCTTGTCTGTTTATGACAGTGTGTGTGAGAGGGTAGCTGTTTGTGTGTGTGATAAAGCTTGTCTGTATGCGACAGTGTGTGTGAGAGGGTAGCTGTTTGTGTGTGTGATAAAGCTTGTCTGTATGTGACAGTGTGTGTGAGAGGGTAGCTGTTTATGTGTGTGTGATAAAGGTTGTCTGTATGTGACAGTTTATGTGAGAGGGTAGCTGTTTGTGTGTGTGATAAAACTTGTCTGTATGTGACAGTGTGTTTGACAGGGTGGCTGTGTGTGTGATAATGCTTGTCTGTATAAGACAGTGTGTGTAACAGAGTAGCTGCTTGTGTGTGTGATAAAGCTTTTCTGTAGGTGACAGTGTGTGTGTGAGAGGGTAGCTGTTTGTGTGTGTGTGATAAAGCTTGCCTGTAGGTGACAGTGTGTGTGAGAGGGTAGCTGTCTGTGTGTGATAAAGCTTGTCTGTGTGTGACAGTATGTGTGACAGGGTAGCTGTTTGTGTGTGTGATAATGCTTGTCTGTATGTGACAGTGTGTGTGACAGGGTAGCTGTTTGAGTGCATGATAAAGCTTGTCTGTATGTGACAGTGTGTGTGACAGGGTAGCTGTTTGTGTGTGTGATAATGCTTGTCTGTATGTGACAGTGTGTGTGACAGGGTAGCTGTTTGTGTGTGTGATAAAGCTTGTCTGTATGTGACAGTGTGTTTGACAGGGTAGATGTTTGTGTGTGTGATAATGCTTGTCTGTATGTGACAGTGTGTGTGACAGGGTAGCTGTTTGTGTGTGTGATAAAGCTTTTCTGTGTGTCTCAGTGCGTGTGAGAGGGTGGCTGTTTGTGTGTGTGATAAAGCGTGTCTGTATGTGACAGTGTGTGTGAGAGGGTAGCTGTTTGTGTGTGTTATAAAGCTTGTCTGTATGTGACAGTGTGCGTGACAGGGTAGCTGTTTGTGTGTGTTATAAAGCTTGTCTGTATGTGATAGTGTGTGTGAGAGGGTAGCTGTTTGTGTGTGTGATAAAGCTTGTCTGTATGTGACAGTGTGTGTTAGAGGGTAGTTGTTTGTGTGTGTGATAAAGCTTGTCTGTATGTGACAGTGTATGTGAGAGGGTAGCTGTTTGTGTGTGTGATAAAGCTTGTCTGTATGTGACAGTGTGTGTGAGAGGGTAGCTGTTTGTGTGTGTTATAAAGCTTGTCTGTATGTGACAATGTGTGTGAGAGGGTAGCTGTTTGTGTGTGTGTTATAAAGCTTGTCTGTATGTGACAGTGTGTGTGAGAGGGTAGCTGTTTGTGTGTGTGATAAAGATTGTCTGTATGTGACAGTGTGTGTGAGAGGGTAGCTGTTTGTGTTTGTGATAAAGCTTGTCTGTATGTGACAGTGTGTGTGAGAGGGTAGCTGTTTGTTTGTGTGATAAAGCTTGTCTGTCTGTGACAGTGTGTGTGAGAGGGTAGCTGTTTGTGTGTGTGTAAAGCTTGTCTGTATGTGACAGTGTATGTGAGAGGGTAGCTGTTTGTGTGTGTGATAAAGCTTGTCTGTATGTGACAGTGTGTGTGAGAGGGTAGCTGTTTGTGTGTGTGATAAAGTTTGTCTGTATATGACAGTGTGTGTGAGAGGGTAGCTGTTTGTGTGTGTGATAAAGCTTGTCTGTATGTGACAGTTTGTGTGAGAGGGTAGCTGTTTGTGTGTGTGATAAAGCTTGTCTGTATGTGACAGTATTTGTGAGAAGGTAGCTGTTTGTCTGTGTTATAAAGCTTGTCTGTATGTGCAGGGCCAGCTCAACCATGGGACCAAGTGGGTCCAAGGGACCCAGGCAGCACTTGACAAAGGGCAGCACTTTATTGACTGAGTCAGTCACTGTCAGACCCCTGTCTTCTGTCTCTGTGCAGGAATGCACAAAGACACAGAATCAAACCCCTAAATTCTTTCCCACTTATGCTGAAATTGTGTATAAGCATTGGTTGCATGCAGGTAGGCAAGCTTAGCGATGACAGTGGCCAGGCTAGTAGGTTGATATGTTTATCAATAATGTTATTATTGTGTGTGTGATAAAGCTTGTCTGTATGTGACAGTGTATGTGAGAGGGTAGCTGTTTGTGTGTGTGATAGAGCTTGTCTGTATGTGACAGTGTGTGTGAGAGGGTAGCTGTTTGTGTGTGTGATAGAGCTTGTCTGTATGTGACAGTGTATGTGAGAGGGTAGCTGTTTGTGTATGTGAATTGTGAAAAAGCTTGTCTGTATGTGACAGTGTATGTGAGAGGGTAGCTGTTTGTGTGTGTGATAAAGCTTGTCTGTATGTGACAGTTTGTGTGAGAGGGTAGCTGTTTATGTGTGTGATAAAGCTTGTCTGTATGTGACAGTGTGTGTGAGAGGGTAGCTGTTTGTGTGTGTGATAAAGCTTGTCTGTATGTGACAATGTGTGTGAGAGGGTAGCTGTTTGTGTGTGTGATAAAGCTTGTCTGTATGTGACAGTGTGTGTGAGAGGGTAGCTGTTTGTATGTGTGATAAAGCTTGTCTGTATGTGACACTGTGTGTGAGAGGGTAGCTGTTTGTGTGTGTGATAAAGCCTGTCTGTATGTGACAGTATATGTGAGAGGGTAGCTGTTTGTGTGTGCGATAATGCTTGTCTGTATGTGACAGTGTGTGTGACAGGGTAGCTGTTTGAGTGTGTGATAAAGCTTGTCTGTATGTGACAGTGTGTGTGACAGGGTAGCTGTTTGTGTGTGTGATAAAGCTTGTCTGTATGTGACAGTGTGTTTGACAGGGTAGCTGTTTGTGTGTGTGATAATGCTTGTCTGTATGTGACAGTGTGTGTGACAGGGTAGCTGTTTGTTTGTGTGATAAAGCTTTTCTGTATGTCTCAGTGCGTGTGAGAGGGTAGCTGTTTGTGTGTGTTATAAAGCGTGTCTGTATGTGACAGTGTGCGTGACAGGGTAGCTGTTTGTGTGTGTTATAAAGCTTGTCTGTATGTGATAGTGTGTGTGAGAGGGTAGCTGTTTGTGTGTGTGATAAAGCTTGTCTGTATGTGACAGTGTGTGTGAGAGGGTAGCTGTTTGTGTGTGTTATAAAGCTTGTCTGTATGTGACAATGTGTGTGAGAGGGTAGCTGTTTGTGTGTGTGTTATAAAGCTTGTCTGTATGTGACAGTGTGTGTGAGAGGGTAGCTGTTTGTGTCTGTGATAAAGATTGTCTGTATGTGACAGTGTGTGTGAGAGGGTAGCTGTTTGTGTTTGTGATAAAGCTTGTCTGTATGTGACAGTGTGTGTGAGAGGGTAGCTGTTTGTTTGTGTGATAAAGCTTGTCTGTCTGTGACAGTGTGTGTGAGAGGGTAGCTGTTTGTGTGTGTGTAAAGCTTGTCTGTATGTGACAGTGTATGTGAGAGGGTAGCTGTTTGTGTGTGTGATAAAGCTTGTCTGTATGTGACAGTGTGTGTGAGAGGGTAGCTGTTTGTGTGTGTGATAAAGTTTGTCTGTATATGACAGTGTGTGTGAGAGGGTAGCTGTTTGTGTGTGTGATAAAGCTTGTCTGTATGTGACAGTTTGTGTGAGAGGGTAGCTGTTTGTGTGTGTGATAAAGCTTGTCTGTATGTGACAGTATTTGTGAGAAGGTAGCTGTTTGTCTGTGTTATAAAGCTTGTCTGTATGTGCAGGGCCAGCTCAACCATGGGACCAAGTGGGTCTAAGGGACCCAGGCAGCACTTGACAAAGGGCAGCACTTTATTGACTGAGTCAGTCACTGTCAGACCCCTGTCTTCTGTCTCTGTGCGGGAATGCACAAAGACACAGAATCAAACCCCTAAATTCTTTCCCACTTATGCTGAAATTGTGTATAAGCATTGGTTGCATGCAGGTAGGCAAGCTTAGCGATGACAGTGGCCAGGCTAGTAGGTTGATATGTTTATCAATAATGTTATTATTGTGTGTGTGATAAAGCTTGTCTGTATGTGACAGTGTATGTGAGAGGGTAGCTGTTTGTGTGTGTGATAGAGCTTGTCTGTATGTGACAGTGTGTGTGAGAGGGTAGCTGTTTGTGTGTGTGATAGAGCTTGTCTGTATGTGACAGTGTATGTGAGAGGGTAGCTGTTTGTGTATGTGAATTGTGAAAAAGCTTGTCTGTATGTGACAGTGTATGTGAGAGGGTAGCTGTTTGTGTGTGTGATAAAGCTTGTCTGTATGTGACAGTTTGTGTGAGAGGGTAGCTGTTTATGTGTGTGATAAAGCTTGTCTGTATGTGACAGTGTGTGTGAGAGGGTAGCTGTTTGTGTGTGTGATAAAGCTTGTCTGTATGTGACAATGTGTGTGAGAGGGTAGCTGTTTGTGTGTGTGATAAAGCTTGTCTGTATGTGACAGTGTGTGTGAGAGGGTAGCTGTTTGTATGTGTGATAAAGCTTGTCTGTATGTGACAGTGTGTGTGAGAGGGTAGCTGTTTGTGTGTGTGATAAAGCCTGTCTGTATGTGACAGTATATGTGAGAGGGTAGCTGTTTGTGTGTGCGATAATGCTTGTCTGTATGTGACAGTGTGTGTGACAGGGTAGCTGTTTGAGTGCGTGATAAAGCTTGTCTGTATGTGACAGTGTGTGTGACAGGGTAGCTGTTTGTGTGTGTGATAAAGCTTGTCTGTATGTGACAGTGTGTTTGACAGGGTAGCTGTTTGTGTGTGTGATAATGCTTGTCTGTATGTGACAGTGTGTGTGACAGGGTAGCTGTTTGTTTGTGTGATAAAGCTTTTCTGTATGTCTCAGTGCGTGTGAGAGGGTAGCTGTTTGTGTGTGTGATAAAGCGTGTCTGTATGTGACAGTGTGTGTGAGAGGGTAGCTGTTTGTGTGTGTTATAAAGCTTGTCTGTATGTGACAGTGTGCGTGACAGGGTAGCTGTTTGTGTGTGTTATAAAGCTTGTCTGTATGTGATAGTGTGTGTGAGAGGGTAGCTGTTTGTGTGTGTGATAAAGCTTGTCTGTATGTGACAGTGTGTGTTAGAGGGTAGTTGTTTGTGTGTGTGATAAAGCTTGTCTGTATGTGACAGTGTATGTGAGAGGGTAGCTGTTTATGTGTGTGATAAAGCTTGTCTGTATGTGACAGTGTGTGTGAGAGGGTAGCTGTTTGTGTGTGTTATAAAGCTTGTCTGTATGTGACAATGTGTGTGAGAGGGTAGCTGTTTGTGTGTGTGTTATAAAGCTTGTCTGTATGTGACAGTGTGTGTGAGAGGGTAGCTGTTTGTGTGTGTGATAAAGATTGTCTGTATGTGACAGTGTGTGTGAGAGGGTAGCTGTTTGTGTTTGTGATAAAGCTTGTCTGTATGTGACAGTGTGTGTGAGAGGGTAGCTGTTTGTGTGTGTGATAAAGTTTGTCTGTATGTGACAGTGTGTGTGAGAGGGTAGCTGTTTGTATGTGTGATAAAGCTTGTCTGTCTGTGACAGTGTGTGTGAGAGGGAAGCTGTTTGTGTGTGTGTAAAGCTTGTCTGTATGTGACAGTGTATGTGAGAGGGTAGCTGTTTGTGTGTGTGATAAAGTTTGTCTGTATATGACAGTGTGTGTGAGAGGGTAGCTGTTTGTGTGTGTGATAAAGCTTGTCTGTATGTGACAGTTTGTGTGAGAGGGTAGCTGTTTGTGTGTGTGATAAAGCTTGTCTGTATGTGACAGTATTTGTGAGAAGGTAGCTGTTTGTGTGTGTTATAAAGCTTGTCTGTATGTGCAGGGCCAGCTCAACCATGGGACCAAGTGGGTCCAAGGGACCCAGGCAGCACTTGACAAAGGGCAGCACTTTATTGACTGAGTCAGTCACTGTCAGACCCCTGTCTTCTGTCTCTGTGCGGGAATGCACAAAGACACAGAATCAAACCCCTAAATTCTTTCCCACTTATGCTGAAATTGTGTATAAGCATTGGTTGCATGCAGGTAGGCAAGCTTAGCGATGACAGTGGCCAGGCTAGTAGGTTGATATGTTTATCAATAATGTTATTATTGTGTGTGTGATAAAGCTTGTCTGTATGTGACAGTGTGTGTGAGAGGGTAGCTGTTTGTATGTGTGATAATAAAGCTTGTCTGTATGTGACAGTGTGTGTGAGGGTAGCTGTTTGTGTGTGTGATAAAGTTTGTCTGTATGTGACAGTGTGTGTGACAGGGTAGCTGTTTGTGTGTGTGTGATAAAGCTTTTCTGTATGTGACAGTATGTGTGAGAGGGTAGCTGTTTGTATGTGTGATAAAGCTTGTCTGTATGTGACAGTGTGTTTGAGAGGGTAGCTGTTTGTGTGTGTGATAAAGTGTGTCTGTATGTGACAGTGTATGTGAGAGGGTAGCTGTTTATGTGTGTGTGATAAAGGTTGTCTGTATGTGACAGTGTGTGTGAGAGGGTAGCTGTGTGTATGATAAAGCTTGTCTGTATGTGACAGTGTGTGTGAGAGGGTAGCTGTTTGTGTGTGTGATAAAGCTTGTCTGTATGTGACAGTGTGTGTGAAAGGGTAGCTGTTTGCGTGATAAAGTTTGTCTGTATGTGACAATGTGTGTGAGAGGGTAGCTGTTTGTGTGTGTGATAAAGCTTGTCTGTATGTGACAGTGTGTGAGAGAGGGTAGCTGTTTGTGTGTGTGATAAAGTCTGTCTGTATGTGACAGTATGTGTGAGAGGGTAGCTGTTTGTATGTGTGATAAAGCTTGTCTGTATGTGACAGTGTGTGTGAGAGGGTAGCTGTTTGTATGTGTGATAAAGCTTGTCTGTATGTGACAGTTTGTGTGAGAGGGTAGCTGTTTGTGTGTGTGATAAAGATTGTCTGTATGTGACAGTATGTGTGAGAGGGTAGCTGTTTGTGTGTGTGATAAAGCTTGTCTGTATGTGACAGTGTTTGTGAGAGGGTAGCTGTTTGTGTGTGTGATAAAGCTTGCGTGTATGTGACAGTGTGTGTGAGAGGGTAGCTGTTTGTATGTGTGATAAAGCTTGTCTGTATGTGACAGTGTGTGTGAGAGGGTAGCTGTCTGTGTGTTATAATGCTTGTCTGTATGTGACAGTGTGTGTGAGAGGGTAGCTGTCTGTGTGTTATAATGCTTGTCTGTATGTGACAGTGTGTGTGAGAGGGTAGCTGTTTGTATGTGTGATAAAGCTTGTCTGTATGTGACAGTGTGTGTGAGAGGGTAGCTGTCTGTGTGTGATAAAGCTTGTCTGTGTGTGACAATGTGTGTGAGAGGGTAGCTGTTTGTATGTGTGATAAAGCTTGTCTGTATGTGACAGTGTGTGTGACAGGGTAGCTGTTTGTGTGTGTGCATTCCTATGTTATTGTACCTATGTATGCACGCATGTACAATGGTAAGTGTGTTTATGTTTGTGGGTTGCATGTTGGAGGCATAGGGGCATATTTATCAAGCTCTGAACGGAGCTTGATGTCCCGTGTTTCTGGCGAGCCTGCAGGCTCGCCAGAAACAGCGGTTATGAAGCAGCGGTCACAAAGACCGCTACTCCATAAGCTGTCCGCCTGCTTTGAGCAGGCGGACAGAGATCGCCGGAAATCAACCCGATGGAGTACGATCGGGTTGATTGACAGCTCCCTGCTGGCGGCATATTGGCCGTGAGTCTGCAGGGGGCGGCGTTGCACCAGCAGCTCTTCTGAGCTGCTGGTGCAATGCTGAATACGCCAAGTGTATTGCTCGCCGTATTTAGCGAGGTCTGTTGGACCTGATCCGCACTGTCGGATCAGGTTCGACAGACCTTGATAAATATCCCCCATAGGGTGGGAAATCACACAGGGCTAAACGTGTGAGGAGCCTAGGTGCCCCACTAACAAAAACATTCACCAGCCACCAATTCAGCAATGCAGTCATTTGGAGAAGGTGATAATAGAACAATCCACGAGTCAGAAAACTAAGAAGGGATCCAGAGAACGTCTACCTGGAAGTCTCTTTATAATTAGGCTGGTGAGGTACATTTTTCCTTTTAGCCATTTTTTTTAAAAGTATCAGATCAAAAAGCTTTCCTGTGCTGCATAATTCTTATATGAACATTATCACTTTTGTGTAGTAGATCCATTCCTTCTGCTGATGAGGCACATAAATACGCTAGATTGTTGTTTAGATTATATTCCTTTAAATAATGCACAAGCATCATATTCATTTTTTAGGTTTGCTGCTGCACTTCATTTTGCTTGCTAACCAATATGTGAACTTAAGATGCCTGGTTCTACTTTTTTCTCCTGTTGTTAATATCCTTTTTTATATTTTATTTTTTTCTCTTCTCCTCAATAGTTTGTTTAGATTCAAAATTTAGACCTGATCAAAAAATGTAAGTGCGGAGAAAAAACAAGGCAAAACAAAGATTTTAAAGGGACACTGAACCCAAATTTTTTCTTTCATGATTCAGATAGAGTATGAAATTTTAAGCAACTTTCTAATTTACTCCTATTATCACATTTTCTTCATTCTCTTGGTATCTTTATTTGAAATGCAAGAATGTAAGTTTAGATGCTGGCCCATTTTTGGTGAACAACCTGGGTTGTCCTTGTTGATTGGTGGATACATTCATCCACCAATAAAAAAGTGCTGTCCAGAGTACTGAACTAAAAAAAAGCTTAGATGTCTTCTTTTTCAAATAAAGATAGCAAAGAAACAAAGAAAAATTGATAATAGGAGTACATTAGAAAGTTGCTTAAAAGTGCATGATCTATCTGAATCATGAAAGAAAAAAATTGGGTTCAGTGTCCCTTTAACTAAATGTGTGCCAGATTATTTACCACATTTACAGTGGGTTGCTTCTGTGTGTGTGTACTCTGTGAGTGTGTACTGTGTTTCTGTGTACTGTGTGTGTACTCTGTGAGTGTGTACTGTGTGACTGTGTGTGTGTGCTCTGTGTGTGTGTGTGTGTACTCTGTGTGTGTGTACTCTCTGTGTGTGTGTGTGTGTACTCTCTCTCTCTCTGTGTGTGCTCTGTGTGTGTACTCTGTGAGTGTGTACTGTGTGTGTACTCTGTGAGTGTGTACTGTGTGACTGTGAGTGTGTACTGTGTGTCTGTGTACTGTGTGTGTACTCTGTGAGTGTGTACTGTTTGACTGTGTGTGTGTACTCTGTGTGTGCGCTCTGTGTGTGCGCTCTGTGTGTGTACTCTGTGAGTGTGTACTCTGTGTGTATGTGTTTTCTTTTACAAAGATATGACGAGTCCACGGGTTTCATCCTTACTTGTGGGATTTATCCTCCTGCTGACAGGAAGTGGCAAAGAGCACCACAGCAGAGCTGTATATATAGCTCATCCCTTCCCTCCCAATCCAGTCATTCTCTTTGCCTATGTTAGTACTAGGAAGAGGTAAAGTGAGGTGTTAGTTTTATTTTCTTCAATCAAGAATTTTTTTATTTTAAAATGGTGCCAGTGAGTACTATTTTTTTCTCAGGGTCAGTGTATTGCTTCCCAAGAGGAATGGAGACACATCTTGATTTCTGCCCTGAGTTTGATGATCTTAGCTGACTTTTCCTAAGATCCATGATGGTTCCCATAGTTTAGCTGAAGGTAGTGTGAAAAGGTCTTCAGTGTGGAGAACGGTGTTTTGCTACTAGCAACAATAAGGTATGTTCAGTCTTATGTTTCTGGGGAGAGATACATCAGAACAGGCTGACATTTTGTCCCTTTAGGGGGCAGGGTAAACAGTATGCACTAGACAAGATTTAGTGTACCTAAAAATCCTTTATCTGTTTGACAAAGTTTGTAAATATACTTTGCCCTATTCTGGGGCTTGACGCTGGGAGTTGCGGTTTCAAGGGAAGGACTGTGAGATTTTGTGTGCAGTGTTTCGATGTTATTAGGGGGCACATGGCTAATTTTACAGGCGACATGTTTACTTTATATTTGCGACCCATGCGGGTCTCTTTTAGTGGAGTGTGACGTCCACGATGGGTGGGGCCTAGTTCGTGCGCTCAAGCCGCACAGTTTTTATCCGGATAGAGGCAGCATCTGGAGCTCCGCTGGGGTCTGAATTGAATCAGCCTGAGACGGGTCTCTAGGGCTATCGGACTGATAACTGTGTAATCCGGGAGCAGGTAGGTGCCACAGTGGTGCAGGGGCCAAATTTAGTTGTTAAATATCTAACTGTATAAAGTCGCTATTTTTTTGGGATAATTATATCTCTGCAATAGGATGCAATAGAAATAAAGTATTTTTGGGCATAGTATGTTAAGATTTTGCCACAATCTCGTTTATTTGAACTTACAAAAAAAAATAGTTGCGCTTTTAAAATTTAAAGGCGCAGTACAGTTTTTTGTTGCATATTTGTTTTCATATATTTTGAATTGAGAGTTCAATTTTTTAAATAAAAAGACGACTATTGTTATTCTTACTAGTCTGTTTAACATGTCTGACACTGAGGAAGGAACTCATTGTTCTATGTGTTTAAATGCCACTGTGGAACCCCCTCTTATTTTTTGTCCCTCATGTACTGAGAGGGCCTTAGAATGTAAAGCACAGATTTTATGTAAGAAGAGTGTGCCTAAAGATGATTCTCAGTCTGAGGAGAGTCAGGGTGAACCGTCTAATTCTCCCCAAGCGTCACAACCTTTAACACCCACCCAAGCGATGCCAGGTTCCTCAACCGCCTCTAATTCATTTACTCTGCAGGATATGGCTGCAGTTATGTAAAATACCCTTACAGAGGTTTTATTTAAACTGAATCCTTGGGCATTAGAATTTAGTTCTTAAAGTTCTTCAAGGGGTTCCGTTTGAACCCATGCATTCCATAGATATTAAGTTATTATCTAAAAAAGTTTTGTTTTGGTTGCTATTTCTTCTGCTCGCAGAGTTTCCGAGCTTTCAGCGTTACAATGTGACTCGCCTTATCTTATCTTCCATTCTGATAAGGTGGTTTTATGTACCAAACCTGGGTTCCTTCCTAAGGTTGTTTCAAATAAGAATATTAATCAGGAAATCGTGGTTCCTTCATTATGTCCTAATCCTTCTTCTAAGAAGGAGCGTCTGTTGCATAACTTGGACGTGGTCCGTGCCCTGAAGTTTTACTTGCAGGTGACTAAGGAATTTCATCAATCATCTTCATTATTTGTTGTCTTTTCTGGGAGACGTAGGGGCCAGAAAGCTACGGCTACCTCTCTTTCTTTTTGGAGGAAGAGTATCATCCGTCTGGCATATGAGACTGCTGGACAGCAGCCTCCTGAAAGAATTACGGCTCATTCCACTAGAGCTGTGGCTTCCTCATGGGCATTTAAAAACGATGCTTCTGTTGAACAGATTTGCAAGGCTGCAACTTGGTCGTCTCTTCATACTTTTTCCAAATTTTCCAAATTTGATACTTTTGCTTCTTCTGAGGCTGGTTTTGGGAGAAAGGTTCTTCAAGCAGTGGTGCCTTCCATTTAGGTTCCTGTCTTGTCCCTACCTTTCATCCGTGTCCTATAGCTTTGGTATTGGTATCCTACAAGTAAGGATGAAACCCGTGGACTCGTCATATCTTTGTAAAAGAAAAGGAAATTTATGCTTACCTGATAAATTTATTTCTTTTTTACGATATGACGAGTCCACGACCCACCCTGTCATTTTTTAAGACAGGTATATTATTATTTTGTTAAACTTTAGTCACCTCTGCACCTTTGGCTTTTCCTTTCTCTTCCTAACTTCGGTCGAATGACTGGATTGGGAGGGAAGGGAGGAGCTATATATACAGCTCTGCTGTGGTGCTCTTTGCCACTTCCTGTCAGCAGGAGGATAAATCCCACAAGTAAGGATGAAACCCGTGGACTCGTCATATCGTAAAAGAAATACATTTATCAGGTAAGCATAAATGTCCTTTTTTGTGAGTCTGTGTACTGTGTGTGTGTACTCTGTTTATGTGTGTACTCTCTGTGTGTGTGTGTGTACTGTGTGTGTGTGTGTACTCTCTCTATGTGTGTGTACTCTCTGTGTGTGTGTGTATACTCTCTGTCTGTGTGTGTGTACTCTGTGTGTGTGTGTGTACTCTGTGTGTGTGTATACTCTCTGTCTGTGTGTGTGTACTCTGTGTGTGTGTGTGTACTCTCTGTGTGTGTGTACTCTGTGTGTGTGTGTATACTCTCTGTCTGTGTGTGTGTACTCTGTGTGTGTGTGTGTACTCTGTGTGTGTATACTCTCTGTCTGTGTGTGTGTACTCTGTGTGTGTGTGTACTCTCTGTGTGTGTGTACTCTGTGTGTGTGTGTATACTCTCTGTCTGTGTGTGTGTACTCTGTGTGTGTGTGTGTACTCTGTGTGTGTGTGTACTCTATGTGTGTGTACTCTCTCTGTGTGTGTGTGTACTCTCTCTGTGTGTGTGTGTGTACTCTGTGTGTGTGTGTGTGTACTCTGTGTGTGTGTGTGTACTCTGTGTGTGTGTGTATGTGTGTATACTCTGTCTGTGTGTACTCTCTCTGTGTGTGTGTGTGTGTGTGTACTCTCTGTGTGTGTGTACTATCTGTTAAAAAAAGTACAATAATCACTTGGTGAATAAATATGTGAAAATAAAAACTGATAAACTAAATGGTACACAAATATAAAATTAACAATAATATATAGTGTATAAGGATATGGGTGGTCTGTGGGAGTCCTCCTCAATTCCAGTAATTGAAGTGAATCAAGTGGTTTCTTGCCTCAAAAACAAAATAAGAAAAATATAGTGCAATACAATTTGGTAAAAAAGAAATATTATCTTCACATTCGTAGTCCCACCAAGGGGTTACTCACACTTTGCTGAGCCTATCGGGTTCTAGGTACAGACGCACACCCGGTTTTATACTGCCAGGTAACCAGTATATACCAACCGCAAACAGCTGCTTCAGGTAAATAAAATATTTATTTAAAATACATAAAATCATTAAAAGCCACAAATATATACGTCAATGTATACAGTCACTTGGGTATCGAACCACTAGCAGAGTTTTAAGTGGGAGAGATAACTTATCCTTTGGTAGGGTGGAGAGAAATAGCGTGCCCCACTGGCTTAGCTGGTTCCCCCTGGGTAAGTAGTATTCGCTCAATACCTGTCCTGGCGACCTTACTTGTAAACAGCGTATAGTGGCGTTCAGTTAATGTTCCTGAAGTACGTTTCACCGTGAGCGTACAGCTTTTTCAAAGGAAAGTTGGATGGGGCTGTGTGTGTACTCTATATCTATCTATCTATCTATCTATCTATCTATCTATCTATCTATCTATCGGGTTCTTGTAAAGCACGGCTTATCACCCGTAAGGGTCTCAAGGAGCTGGGGGAAGATGGAGTTCAGTCGAAGAGCCAAATCTGTGTGTGCGTACTCTCTTTGTGTGTAGGGTTGCCACCCAGCCGGTATTTTACCGGCACAGCTGGTAATTGCTGATTAGGAGTCGGTGCCGGTATTAGTAAAATACGGGCAATGCAAAAGCTGTTTTTTTTTTTAAAGGGACAGTCAACACCCGGCAGAACTTAATACCATCATTTAGATACTCAGAATAAGATGCGCCTGCACCACCTCCCATGTTAAATACCTCTAATGATATGGAGTATTCGTCCACAGCACATATGTTTTTTCAGCTGTAGACATGGCCGCCAAACTCCTCCCCCTCTATCTTCATCCCCCTTCTCTATAGAACTCAATGCTCGTTCGTGTTCTTGCTAATGCGCATTAGAAATTCCTATCTGCTCGCAAGCAGAAATTTGAAATTTGAACGGATTCTATTCTGATTGGCTGTTTATTTTAAAAAGAAACATATTACGTTATGTTGGGTGGAGTTTGGCGGCCATGTCTACAGCTTAAAAACATATGTGCTGTTGACGATTACTCCATATCTTTAGAAGTATTTAACATGGGAGGTGGTGCAGGCACATCTTAATAAGTCTGCTGTTTGAGATGCTGTTGGAATTTTTTTAGTTGGAATAAAATGTGCCATTTTGGTTAGGAGATCAACTACAACCATTATGGTGGTGTAATTTGAGGATTTTGGTAGTTCCACAATGAAATCTATTGCTATGGATTCCCAAGGACGACTGGGAATTGGTAAGCTTATTAAATATCCGTATGGCTTCTGGATGTCTGGTTTGGTTTGGGCACATGTTTTTATGTACGATGTGATAGATTCCTTCATATTTGGCCACCAATATTCTCTTTGGGTAAGGTCTAATGTTTTTTGGATTCCAGGATCTCGGCTCATAATAGAATCATGTATTGATCTGATTATTTCTTCCTGGAGTTCAGGTGGTATAAATATGCGATCTTTATGAGATAACAATCCTGTTTGTTCTTGTTTTTTTAAGATCCTTTGGGATATGTTTATCTAGTTGCTGAGCTTTCTGTATTGTGGAAACAATCTCTTGTTGTATCATCATTATGTGATTTCTTGGAATTACAGTTGAAGGAGAAGGAGATGGATCTACTGTATCTGTTTGTCTTTACAATGAGTCAGCCTTTCCTTTTTTATGCTCCAGGTCTATAGAGAATTTGATAATTGAATCTCGATAAGTACAAAATCCATCTTACTTGACGGGATGACAGCGTGCGATTAGTTTGGAGATATTCAATATTTTTATTATCAGTATAGATCATTATGGGAGTTGGAGTTCCCTCTAAAAGGTGTCTCCAATGTTCAAGAGAGGCTCTTATTGCTAATAGCTCTTTTTCCCCTATTGGGTAATTCTGTTCAGCTGGGGACATTCCTTTAGAGAAATAAGCCACTGGATGAAGAGGATCTTTGAATGTTTTTCGCTGTGATAGAATTGCTCCTATTGCCACATCTGATGCATCCACCTCCATTGTGTATTGTAGATCTGGGTTTGAATAATGTAAAATGGGTGCTGTGGTGAAACTAAATTTTAAGTAGTCAAAAGCTTTTTGAGCTTCATTAGACCATTTGAATTTTTTTGTAGACCCTGTGAGTTGAGTGAGGGGTTTGACAATATGAGAAAAACCTTTTATAAATTTCCTGTAAAAATTGGAAAAACCTAGGAACTTCTGTAGTTGTTTTTTAGTTTTAGGTTCAGGCCAGGTAGTTATGGCTGAAACCTTATCATCTTGCATTTGTATGCCTGTTGAACTGATTTTATAACCCAAAAAGGAGAGTTCTGTAGCATGGAAAATACACTTTTCAGGCTTAGCAAACAATTTATGTTTCCGTAACCTGGTTAGTACAGTAGTGACATGAGAAATATGATCAGTTAGATTATCTGAGTAAATAAGAATATCATCTAAGTATATAATCATGAATACATCCAATATATCTCTGAAAATGTCATTAATGAAGTTTTGAAAAGTTGCTGGGGCATTACAGAGCCCAAATGGCATCGCCAGATATTCATATAACCCGTATCTGATTCTGAAGGCAGTGAGCCATTCGTCTCCTTGGCGAATTCTGATTAAATTGTAAGCTCCTCTAAGGTCTAACTTAGTATATATTTGTCAGATACCTTTAAAACTGATTCAACTAATTTCTTATACATGCTTGAAATGTATGCAGTGAAAGGAACCATTTACCATCTGTGAGTAAAGGTTCAGAGAAACTGCAGTTTAATAGTAAAGGTGAAAGGGTTAAAGTTGCAGTGCACCCAAGACATTCACATGAGAGAAAAGTAATCAAACTAGTTGTTTGTTTATGCAAGCATATTAGAGAGTTCACAGTGAGTAACTGCTGGTATACATGAAAATAGAATGCTTCTGTAAGGTATTGAACTAGTTGCAGATAATAAATTAGAAAATCAAACAAATACTTAGTGTCTCTTGAATGAGGCTTCTCTGTAGTTCCCTTTAATGAGCTGCTGTTGTTTTATGTGATTCTGAGGCAAACTGCAGTTTGTACAGGAGCAGGCTGATAGTGTTAATCTGTCCGGTATCTGAAAAGGAGAAACACAAAAGTTCACTCACAGATGACCTCAGTGTAAAGATCAAACAGAGGGAGTCTGAAAGGCCTGCAAAACTTCTCCGGTAAACAGACAGGCTGGGGGATGTTCCGGTTACAGCCTGCCCAGAGCGAGGAGGCTTAGTCTGGTACAGAGAGCAGCTGACTGGCTGATTGATGTGAGGCAGACGCTGAAGATTCCTGCAGAGGAGAGTTAACACAATGATTGCTGTAGGCGAGAAACTGGTGATCCAGCCAGGTTAGGCAGTTAATTCTGTATTAGTCAGAAGGAATAAACTGTGACAAAAGTTAAAGGAGCTTGAGAGTCTCTAGCAGCACGTAGCTAACAGGAAACAATATCCAAGCACTGAAGGAATGGTAATCAGTGCTTATAACAGGTTAGGAGGAAGGAGGAGCGAAAGAATTGAAAGCAACAGGTATAATCCATGACAATATTGTGGCTGAACCTAGTCTTTTGATGAGTTCTGGAATTAATGGAAGCGGATATCTATTTTTATGGTTAGTTTGTTAAATTCTCTATAATCTATGATTGGGCGTAGACTGTCATCTTTATTTTTAACAAAAAATTTTCCAGCACCAGCTGGTGAAATACTGGGGTGGATAAATCCCTTCCTGAGATTTTCATCTAAATATTCTTTTAGATGTTTTAGTTCTGGTTGTGACAGTCGGTAAATACGTCCATAAGGTATAGGCGACCCTGGACGCAATTCTATAGGGCAATCATAGCTCCTATGTGGTGGTAGACTTTCTGCTTCAATTTTGTTAAAGACATGTTTGAAATCTATGTATTCTTTTGGTATAGATTCTTCACTTAGATGCTCTCATGTTATTTTCTGCTGTAATTTGTTTCATTTGGGTCTTCATTTAATAAACCCATAGCGTTAAAGAAACTGTCTAAGGAGTTCAAAATAGGATCGCCATTTTCAAAAAAATGGGCTCAGATCTTAGATAAGAAATATCAGTCAGTACTTTTTGTTTTTCAGTAACATAAGTTTTAGGCTTCAAGGTAAAAAGTAAATAGCAGGCATTTTTAAAGTCTCTGAATTGACTCCTGTCTCCAGAGAATTTTTCTGGTGGACTTACCATTGGCTCAGGTGTGGAGTCTGCAGATGTGACTTTGGCTGCTACTGTGTCTTTAAGAATATTCTTGAGTGTCTCATTTTCAATTTGTAGTTCTCTTAACCCTTGGTTTAGCAAGTCAACTCTTTGGTTTAGGTTGTGGACTCGATTAGTGAGTTCTACTGGATCCATTTTGTTAGGCTTGGAAATATGTCAGGATACTGCAGTATGGATCTATTTGTAGAAAGGTTAGCAGCAAATTTTAATAAATTTCTGACAATTTGTAGCATCTGTAGTGCAACAGATTAATATTTTTTAATTGTTGCTTACTACAGTTTGCAATTCTATATACAGTCAACCAACCCAAAGAGTCTCTTATTTCCCTAGGCTAAAGTTTCTACTGATATGTATACATAAACATAAGCTCTTAGAACTAAAACCGGTTAACTGGATACTTTAAGTCAGGGGTGGGCAGACTTTTGTAAGGCAAGGGCTACCTCTAATTTTATTCCAAGTGACATGGTCACCTAACAAAAAAAAACAAAAAACATCAGTCGCTGGCTGAAAATTTTATTTT
Organism: Bombina bombina; assembly: GCF_027579735.1. Taxonomy (NCBI): domain Eukaryota; kingdom Metazoa; phylum Chordata; class Amphibia; order Anura; family Bombinatoridae; genus Bombina; species Bombina bombina. Next base: position 30,991,398 of record NC_069509.1, read on the forward strand.
TGCCTCAAATAATACAGCTTTAAAAATCAGCCGTGCTCTTTACTTACTGTGAGAGCTCTCTTTTTACGTCACGCTGGGACCATCAAGCAACCTTATCTGTGTACCTTGCCTGCGTATGAATAAGTAGTCTCACAATCAAGATGGCTCGAGTCTAGGGCTAACGGAGTAGTCAAGCCTGGAACACAATGGAAACCCACAGCTCAGGTACAACGATGACAATGAACTATTCTCAACCAATCATAGACTCATTCTACAAAGTAATTTTATTGGCTGGACGCCATGTCAGGTTGATTAGCGGGCAGTTCCTGTTGGCTGCTCTCCATCTGTCCGCTACTAGCTAAAGGCTACTGCAAATAGTTGGGACAGTGACAGCGGCACGCTCTGTACCGCCTACACAGCAACCAGAGACTGTTATAGCAGCAACAGCACTGACCTGCACAATTTGGTGACAGACAGGGATAGAAAGCTGCAGAAACTAGCACAGAGTATAGCTAATATTAGTGTGTCAGAGAAAGTATCAGAGAGCAGCATCAAAGCCTGGTACAGACTAAGTAAAATAACCTTAGGGGGAGTAACAGAGCCTGGTGACAAGTAACGGAGGACAGAACTAGAAAGTAGCAGCAGAATATCAGACAGAGCAGCACCTGGAACTGCCAAACCCAGGAAAACGGAGCAGCATTTCAGCCTGGCGCATAAAGAGTCTGTACTATGGACTGACCGCTCTTGAGACAACAAGTAGGAGAGTTTGGGACAGGCAGTAACCAAAGCTGGGGCAGCGAGTTCAGCTACAGCCGCGTCGCACATGCTGAAGTACACATACCGCCGTCATAGACTCATAGCCGATTTCAAAAGTCTGCATAAGAGAAACATTTCTCATACATCTACAGTGGCGAGGCTCTTCACTCAGAATCTAGATGTGTGGGAAATGTTTCTCTATTATGCAGACTTTTGAAATAGTCCAGGCGGTCACCTCAAAATTCACTTGAGGTCCACTGGTAGACCGCGATCTACCTCTTGCCCACCCCTGGTTTAAGTGATACAGCAAGAATAGTTTAAATTCTGAGCAAAGAATCTCTCAATACATCCGGACAATATAAAGTTAGTAAGAGAATGTTCAGGAGAATTTCATTACTGCAGTTCACTTAGGTACATATATTTCAAAAGGAACAGGAAAGAATTAGAACATCCACTAGATTCAAAGTACATTTCCCAAAGAAACAAGTAACAGGTGGCACAGTGTGTTGTGCTTACTTGGTTAGATTGCAATCTGTGCTTGGAAGTTAATCTGGTTTGTTCAGAGAGGTCTGAATCTCAGGGAGCTGAAAACAGTAACAGAGGTAGGTATTCAGTACAGCGTGGTCTGTGTAAACAAACTGGAACAAAGATCTCTCAGACAGAACTGCTCATGCTCAGGAAAGAGGCTGGGATGTCAGCTGCAGTACACTTCTCTCAGAAGGAAACTTAAACAACGGTCAGTGTAACCCAGCTGAAGAAGTAGAAGCTGGAAATGCAAAGAAGGAAATTTCCACAAAATAAAAGTAAATACAAAGTGAGCAACTGAAGAAGATTAATAATCAAATAGGGAGATTTAAATGGCTTCAGTTATCACAAGCAAACGGCCAGGATCTGTTGCAAACAAATTTCCAAGCAGATTGGAAAGGAAACCCTGGCTCCTTTTAAAAGCAGCTGAATACTCAAGTAATTAAGGAACCTTAAAGGAACAGTACATGACACCGTTTCTTTTAAATTCTATTCAGTGTTCCCTCACTGTAAGGTGCGCGGGCGGAGATGCGGTCAAAAAATCCATGTTTGAATCCTAACATTTTGCTCCCATACTACTAGTATTAAACCAACTTTATATTAGCATTCCCCGTGTGGTGTCTATATAATGGGTGTGACTTGCTTCTGATCTTGCAGTCTCTTAGTGACCGACTGTGGGGGTCATGTCAGAGTTTGGGCGGGTGACGTTCGTTGCCTAGGAGACAGGATACAATATGGCGCCCTAACAGCTGTCTGTGGTCACTAGGAAAGCGCTTAAGTTGAGAGGAGCGATCCCGCAGCTCAGTTCTTATCCGAATAACTGAGTATGTGAGAGGGACTCACCATCATATTGCAGTAATAATTTGTGAGGGAGATGCATTATAACGAGCGTAAAGAAAGTAAAAGGAAATAAACGAGGAGGTAGACTATAATACTGCACCAAATAAACGGAAGTAAGAAAGAAGGAAGGGCTTAAGGCAGAGCATTAGAGAACAGGGACGGCGCTGCATTAGTAGAACTGGGAGGCTCAGGCACAGAATGGGGAGCTGCCAGCAGTGAGGAGGTGTGTGTTCAGCTCATAGTTGTGTAACTGAGAAGCAGGGACAGAAACAGACTGGGATAAAGGATAACAGAGAAGCTAGGAGGAGTGCAGCCGTGCAGAGGCTGATCTCTGGTCATCACTGTGACTGTGTAGGTCAGCTTCAGCCCGTAGCATGCTAGGATGAACAGTAAATGTGAGGGGTATTCCCACCATCGGCCAGTTACATATGCATGGACTTACTAAAATAAAAAAAAAACAGCTTTAACATTTTAAATAGTGCTCTTTCATCATGAGCATGATATTAGTGCAAAGTCCCTTTAAATGTTTCCTCACTGATTCTGTTGCACAATTCAGTTTGCACTCACACACACATTTTAAAACCTTAGTTCAAATGTACATACTGCCTTCTATTTAAAACACAATTTAAATAAAGTTATTTGAAATATTTTCACAATGAGATTTGTTTTGTACAGTCTCTCTTTGTGGCTCCGCCCTTTTATAACTCCGCCCCTTTGTGACACACCCTTTTGTGGCTCTACCCTCACCCATGGCCGGTATATTTTTGAGGAAAAGGTTGCAACCCTATGTGTTTGTGTGTACTCTGTGTGTGTGTACTCTGTGAGTGTGTGAGTGTGTGTGTACTCTGTGTGTGTACTCTGTGAGTGTGTGTGTACTCTGTGTGTATGTGTAATCTGTGTGTGTAATCTGTGAGTGTGTAATCTGTGTGTGTGTGTACTCTATGTGTGCGTGTACTCTGTGTGTGTACTCAGTGTTTGTGTGTACTCTGTGTGTGTGTGTACTCAGTGTGTGTGTGTGTACTCTGTGTGTGCATGTACTCTGTGTGTGTGTGTGTACTCAGTGTGTGTGTACTCTGTGTGTGTGTGTACTCTATGTGTGTGTGTACTCAGTGTGTGTGTGCACTCTGTGTGTGTGTACTCTCTGTGTGTGTGTACTCTATCTGTGTGTGTACTCTATGTGTGCGTGTACTCTATGTGTGTGTGTACTCAGTGTGTGTGTACTCAGTGTGTGTGTACTCTGTGTGTGTGTGTGTGTGTGTGTGTGTACTCTATCTGTGTGTGTGTACTCTATGTGTGCGTGTACTCTGTGTGTGTGTGTACTCTGTGTGTGTGTGTACTCTGTGTGTGTGTGTACTCTGTGTGTGTGTGTACTCTGTGTGTGTGTACTCAGTGTGTGTGTGTACTCAGTGTGTGCGTGTACTCTATGTGTGTGTGTGTACTCTATGTGTGTGTGTACTCTGTGTGTGTGTGTACTCAGTGTGTGTGTGTACTCTCTGTGTGTGTGTGTACTCTGTGTGTGTGTGTACTCAGTGTGTGTGTGTACTCAGTGTGTGTGTGTACTCTCTGTGTGTGTGTGTACTCTGTGTGTGTGTGTACTCTGTGTGTGTGTGTACTCTCTGTGTGTGTGTGTACTCTGTGTGTGTGTGTACTCAGTGTGTGTGTGTACTCTCTGTGTGTGTGTGTACTCTGTGTGTGTGTACTCTGTGTGTGTGTGTACTCAGTGTGTGTGTGTACTCTATGTGTGTGTGTACTCTATGTGTGTGTGTACTCAGTGTGTGTGTGTACTCTATGTGTGCGTGTACTCTGTGTGTGTGCACTCTGTGTGTGTGTACTCTTTCTCTGTGTGTGTGTGTACTCTATCTGTGTGTGTATGTGTGTGTGTGTGTACTCAGTGTGTGTGTGTGTACTCTCTGTGTGTGTGTACTCTGTGTGTGTGTGTACTCTATGTGTGCGTGTACTCTATGTGTGCGTGTACTCTGTGTGTGTGTGTACTCAGTGTGTGCGTGTACTCAGTGTGTGTGTGTACTCAGTGTGTGCGTGTACTCTGTGTGTGTGTGTACTCAGTGTGTGTGTGTACTCAGTGTGTGTGTGTACTCAGTGTGTGTGTGTACTCTATGTGTGCGTGTACTCTGTGTGTGTGCACTCTGTGTGTGTGTACTCTTTCTCTGTGTGTGTGTGTACTCTATCTGTGTGTGTATGTGTGTGTGTGTACTCTTTCTCTGTGTGTGTGTGTACTCTCTCTTTGTGTGTACTCTATGTGTGTGTGTGTGTGTGTGTGTAATCTCTGTAGAGATTGTCATCCTGCCTTGGGCCCCACAATGGCTAGGGCCGGCCCTGTGTTTGTGTGTGTGTATATATATATATATAAAATCTATCTATCTATCTATCTATCTATCTATCTATCTATCTATCTATCTATCTATCTATCCGTCTGCCTATCTATCACCTGTTTATTAATTATTTTAGGATATTAAAGGGAACAATCAGTAGATTTTTTTGTAAACAGAGTTGATGTTTGTAGAAGGTTAAAAGCCAGTGTCTGATATTTTTTCTTTAGTTATTTCAGCTAATTTTCATGACCTTTACATTGCAGGTAAATGGAGGAAATGTAACATTTGATCTTCTTTCTCCTGCTACAAATAAAAATGGAGGAAACGCATTTAATGCCTGGATGACCAGTCTTAAAAAACTTCCTGATCTTGTTTCCTACTCTTTAACTCCTATCCATCAACTGGTCAGATTTAACGGTCAGCTCAAACAGAGTCTTAAAAAAGCGCTCACTGGTTATATAAATGAGAAGAAAGTCACTAAAAGTTGTAAATGCTCAGCCCACTCTCAGCCCCGGGATAGTCACCATTGTACCTGTTTCTGTAATAGTAATAATTACTTGAACAGTGACTGTTGCCCAACACATAAAGGGTTGGCTAATGTAAAGGTCAAAATTGAAAAAGGCACAGGATTATATGGTGATTACTGGTCAAAGACAGACGCCTATGTGAAATTCCAATTTGACCAAATTAAGGAACAAACAAGCACTGTGCAAGATGATAATAATCCTGTATGGAATGTTCCTTTTAAGATGGGGATGATACGACTCAGTTCAGTGTTAAAGTACAAAATAGAGGTTTGGGATGAAGACATATTTGATGCTGATGACCTGCTCGGGAAGTGTGAGAGACCAATGAGGTCAGGAACCACGAGGGAGACATGTAATCTTCAGCATGGAAAAATAACTTACACGATTTCAGCAACTTGTAACGATCACCTTAAAGGGCCCTTTTGCGAAAATTACTATCCAATCCCATCTCAATAGCATCATAGATGTCAACCACGTATAATGCCAATAGGCAGCAATTCATTTCCTTACCCACTCTGAATTTTTCTTTGTTCCTTATTATGTGTTGCCAAAATAATGAAGCAACCTCTTGTTTTCAGTAAACTGCATTATAAGTGAAACCCTACCACTTTTACTTCACATTAAAAAGGTTTAAACAATCAAGTTTATTACGAATAATATTATTATTACGTACTGGACTGACATTGAGTGGTTATTATTATTGGTTATTTAAATGTAGAGGAATTATACATGGAGATTTTTATATTATGCAAAAACTGGCTAGGAGTGCCTGGCCAGTAGGGCGTTCACAAAATGCTTGAAACTCACTTTACATTCTTGCAAAATAACTATATATATATATATATATATATATATATATATATCAAGTAGGAGAAGGCACTCGCTGGTAGAATTCAATTGAAAGCATTTTTTAAAATTGTATGTTCTGTCCAAATCACAAAAGAAAATGTTTTTTTTTTATACTTTTAAGTCTTTCATTTTTTCCAGATGTTTGCGTCTACTGAGTATTCAAAGAAATGAATCAAAATGAGGAATTTAAACCTCTACACTTTTTTTTCTCTAACCAAAAAAAGTGTCTACTAGACAATAAAATATCTGTGTTGCGCTATATTATAATATTGTGGGGGTTGCAAAAACATTCTCCAATGCAAAAAGGGTCCCAGGTGAATTTTTTTGAAGCTAGTTGCAGTTAAAGGGACATAATACTCATATGCTAAATCCCTTGAAACTGATGCAGTATAACTGTAAAAAGATTACAGTAAAATATCAGCTGAGCATCACTATGTAAAAAAGGAAGATATTTTACCTTACAAACTCCTCAGCTCACCAGAGTAAGTGCTGTGTAAAAAGTTATACTTCAGCTGCTGTCCAGCTGCAGGTAAAAAAAAAATATGAAGAAATGAACAGCAGCCAATCAGTCAACAGTGCTGAGGTCATGAACTATTTTACTGTGATCTCATGAGATTTGACTTAAAGGGACACTGAACCCAATTTTTTTTCTTTCATGATTCAGATAGAGCATGACATTTTTTTTTATCAACGTTCTAATTTACTCCTATTATCAATTTTTCTTCGTTCTCTTGCTATCTTTATTTAAAGCAGGAATGTAAATCTTAGCAGCCAGGCCATTTTAGGTTCAGCACCATGGATAGTGCATGTTATTGGAGGCTTACATTAACCCACCAATAAGCAAGCATAACCCAGGTTCTCAACCAAAAATGGGCCAGCTCCAATGCATCACATTCCTGCTTTTTAAATAAAGATAGCAAGAGAACAAAACAATTGATAATAGGAGTAAATTAGAAAGTTGCTTAAAATTGCATGTTCTATCTGAATCATGAAAGAAAAAAAATTGGGTTTAGTGTCCCTTTAACTCTCATGAGATTTCATAGTAAACTTCCTTAAACTGAATAGGAAAACAAGATGAGTGTGCACGAAGCTCACTCCTTTGCCTGTCCTGGGACAGACATACTGATTTGCTACTTAGAAGTAATTTACAATTGGATGTGGCTACTGAGGAACTTTTGAGGTAAAATATCTCTTTTTTTACATAGAGATGTTCAGGTGATATTTTCTAGTCAGCTTTTTACAGCTATGCTTCATCACTTTCAAGTGTTTCAAAATTTGGGTAATATGGCCCTTTAAGCTCTTGCACGAACATGATGAGAACGGGTCATCATCCAGATCTCTTTCTGTGAGCACATGACAATGTGTTCTCATCATGCAGGGGGATTGTCAATACGATGTTGTAGACACCAATCCCCCTCACTTGCTTACATCTTAGCTCTCTTAATAACCACAGACTTCGAAGGTCCCTCCTTTGAAATAGAAAGCCATAAGCCCCTAAACATTGTTTTATTAATGTAAAAAACACAAAACAAGGGATTTTGCTTGGCAATTGGACTTTTTGGCACCAATAAAAAATCTGTTAAGTCTAAAGACCCCTAATAACGTTTATATTTAGGAGACAAATCCCTCTCTTAACAAAATATACCAAGAGAGTTAAGTATATCTGACAATGGAAGTAAAGTTCTTTTTTTTTTTATTTAAATGAAAGAAGATTTATGTCCATTTAATATCGATCAGTTTCAATTATCAGTGCACTCAAAAGCATTGTCTGCACGTCTTGGGTGTATTAACAAGAAACATACAGGGTTAAGGCCAAGACGGAGGAGTGGGAGGCTCTGGTTTGTGTGTGTGAAACAATGTTGCAGATAGAGAGGAGAGGTTCCAGCTTAACTTTTTAAGCCCTGTACAGGAAGCACAAGTTCTCTTTCTGCTGGTTTCTTCAAAGTTCTCCCCACCCTGTCCCTCCCTTTTTATTATTTTAGGCAGCAATCGTTAGGGGGATTCATCTCTGGGGTGGTCCCTAGGATTAGGTGTGTCCAAGGCATGATGAGGGCTAGCCATCCTATTTCTGTAAACCCAAGGACGTTAAGTTTCAGCTCCCCAGGTGTTCAATGTGGTTTGCACCTTATTGACCCTGGTCCTACTGGTACGGAGTGGTGGGTTTGCATCCTGGGCTGGCGGGTGTACAGTGTCTGGGGGCAGGATGTGAATGAGGGAGAGTGACGGCTACTTCCGGCCAGTGGTGAAGTCCTCAGACGCGTGTCTGGGGTGTTCTCTGCCCGTGTGATTCGAAGCTGAGAACTCCCTAAACCTTTCCAGTATTGAGCTACGCTCTGCTTCCTCTCCTGCTCCCTGGTACTGCCCATCTTGTTAGCATGGGTTACTACGCGTTAGCTAGTACCTGATTGCCGCCCCCCTGGTCCATGTTTATTCGTGCTGGTCGTTTGGTTCCTGTGTTGCCACAATAAACGTGACCTGTGGGTTTTATAACCAAGAAGTTGTCTGTGTATTTATTTCTATGTTAGAAATTAAGTTAAAGGTTTACATTAAATCGTTAAGTTATGATAATTCTTCCCACAGAGGAGGGTATGGCATTTAATCCCTTATGGCTGTGTTATGATAATCTTCAAGATCACATGGACTTCCACATATCTGAAGAAACCTTCTAAATACAAAATGTGTGTTAATAAAATAAATTAATCCACAGAAGAAATATATTCAAACCAGGTTGCAACACGTTTCTCAGCTAAAACAACTTGCTGTTTCATCAGTCAAATGCTAGTGTTAAAATGAAGATATTACACACACCTGTGTCTTTGATGGGTAAAAAGAAGTGACAGTGACATATCCTCTTCCATATTCATTAGCCTTGTGACATTTTCTAAGTCAGACACAATTAATTGTGGGAATTAAAAAAAAAAATCCGTATATGGATTGTGATGGTAAAACACTAAAATGTCCCATCTTTTTGGTTCATAAACTTCTAGTTTTATCTAGATAACTTTATCTTTAAGCCAGAATGTTAATATATCAGGATAATTTTTTTCATCCAAGTCAAAGGAATTCGGCTATAGGTACCAGATTTGTGCAAAGTTTAAAAGAAAATGTATGGGTAGGTGTTTGTGTATTTATTTATAATTCTATCTTTTGTTCAAAGCTGATTTTCTATGTTTCACTGATGATTTCCTTTTATTCTTTAAGGAATTTAGAGAAAAACATTTGGTAATCACAGCAATAGTAATTATTTGGATATCTACATATCGATATACATTTTCCCTATTATATTAAAAGGCTGATATTATTTTTGTTTAGATAAACTAAAAATAGAGCCACAATACAGTATTATACCACACACGAGGAAAAATGAATTATAACAAAAAACATGAGTGTAAGTAATATTATGCTCAGTAGATACCATCAAAGTTGTAAATCAATGCATTTTCACAAACATCTGTATGAGAAACCCTGTGTGTTCTCCATTGTAATAATGTTCATTGTACAGACCTATACCTCTGAGTATATTGGTCATGGTCAATAGAGAGACCAAGGGGATAGCTGGTATAATTCATTTGTTTTCTTTATTGTATACAACAAATAAATGGCGTATAGGTCTCTTATTCGTAAATATAAAGGGTATCATAAAACAATGAAAAATAAGTACCCAGGAAATTCTACAGTAACAAGTTAAAAGTTAGTACCAATATACTACATATTGTCAGTCCTTTAACCCCTTAATGACCACAGCACTTTTCCATTTTCTGTCCGTTTGGGACCAAGGCTATTTTTACATTTTTGCGGTGTTTGTGTTTAGCTGTAATTTTCTTCTTACTCATTTACTGTACCCACACATATTATATACCGTTTTTCTCGCCACTAAATGGACTTTCTAAAGATACCATTATTTTCATCATATCTTATAATTTACTATAAAAAAAAATATAAAATATGAGGAAAAATTGAAAAAAACACACTTTTTCTAACTTTGACCCCCAAAATCTGTTACATATCTACAACCACCAAAAAACAACCATGCTAAATAGTTTCAAAATTTTGTCCTGAGTTTAGAAATACCCAATGTTTACATGTTCTTTGCTTTTTTTGCAAGTTATAGGGCCATAAATACAAGTAGCACTTTGCTATTTCCAAACCACTTTTTTCCAAAATTAGCGCTAGTTACATTAGAACACTGATATCTTTCAGGAATCCCTGAATATCCCTTGACATGTATATATTTTTTTTTAGTAGACATCCCAAAGTATTGATCTAGGACAATTTTGGTATATTTTATACCACCATTTCACTGCCAAATGCGATCAAATACAAAAAATCGTTCACTTTTTCACAATTTTTTTCACAAACTTTTGGTTTCTCACTGAAATTATTTACAAACAACTTGTGCAATTATGGCATAAATGGTTGTAAATTCTTCTCTGGGATCCCCTTTGTTCAGAAATAGCAGACATATATGGCTTTGGCGTTGCTTTTTGGTAATTAGAAGGCCGCTAAATGCCACTGCGCACCACAAGTGTATTATGCCCAGCAGTTAAGGGGTTAATTAGGGAGCTTTTAGGGAGCTTGTAGGGTTAATTTTAGCTTTAGTGTAGTATAGTAGACAACCCCAAGTATTGATCTAGGCACATTTTGGTATATTTCATGCCACCATTTCACCGCCAAATGCGATCAAATTGAAAAAAAAGTTAAATTTTTCACAATTTTAGGTTTCTCACTGAAATAATTTACAAACAGCTTGTGCAATTATGGCACAAATGGTTGTAAATACTTGTCTGGGATCCCCTTTGTTCAGAAATAGCAGACATATATGACTTTGGCGTTGCTTTCTGGTAATTAGAAGGCCGCTAAATCCTGCTGCGCCTCACACGTGTATTATGGCTAGCAGTGAAGGGGTTAATTAGGGAGTTTGTAGGGAGCTTGCAGGGTTAATTTTAGCTTTAGTGTAGAGATCAGCCTCCCACCTGACACATCCCACCCCCTGATCCCTCCCAAACAGCTCCCTTCCCTCCCCCACCCCACAATTGTCCCCGCCATCTTAAGTACTGGCAGAAAGTCTGCCAGTACTAAAATAAAAGGGTTTTTTTTTTAAAAAAAAAAAAAAAAAATTTTTTTTAGCATATTTACATATGCTAGGGTGTAGGATCCCCCCCTTAGCCCCCAACCTCCCTGATCCCCCCCAAAACCGCTCTCTGACCATCCCCTCTGCCTCATTGGGGGCCATCTTGGGTACTGGCAGCTGTCTGCCAGTACCCAGTTTGCAAAAAAAAAGTGCTTTTTTTATATTTATTTGGCTTTTTTCTGTAGTGTAGCTCCCCCCCCCACACAGACAAACCCCCACCACCTTGCTGATCTTTTTTTTTTTTTTTAATATTAAGGCATTTAAACATTTTTTATTAACACATTTTCTGTAGTGTAGCGGTTCCCACCCGCTCCCTCCCCGTGCACGCGCCCGCCCCCGCCCTCCCGTGCACGTGCGCGCGTCCGTGCGCGCCCCCGCTCATCCCCGCCCACGATCCCGCCCCCCCTGCACATAACCAGGGCCATCGATGGCCGCCACCCGCCTCCCGGTCCGGCTCCCACCCACCAACGCAGGGAGCCACCGATCTCCGGTGCAGAGAGGGCCACAGAGTGGCTCTCTCTGCACCGGATGGCTTAAAAAAGTTATTGCAGGATGCCTCCATATCGAGGCATCACTGCAATAACCGGAAAGCAGCTGGAAGCGAGCAGGATCGCTTCCAGCTGCTTTCCAAACCGAGGACGTGCAGGGTACGTTCTCAGGCATTAACTGCCTTTTTTTTGAGGACGTACCCTGCACGTCCTCGGTCGTTAAGGGGTTAATTAAAGAATAGAATGGAGTTCTGTAAGTGAAATAAGACAGTTCATGAATGCAAAGAGGTAAACTCCCAAAGAAGCCTGAAAGGGACAATCTACTCCAGAATTGTTATTGTTAACCCATTCCCCAGTTTTGCATAACCAACAGTTATATTAATATACTTTTTACCTCTGTGATTACCTTGTATGTAAGCCTCTGCAAACGGCCCCTTATCTCAGTTATATTAATATACTTTTTACCTCTGTGATTACCTTGTATCTAAGCCTCTGCAAACGGCCCCTTATCTCAGTTATATTAATATACTTTTTACCTCTGTGATTACCTTGTATCTAAGCCTCTGCATACTGCCCCTTATATCAGTTATATTAATATACTTTTTACCTCTGTGATTACCTTGTATCTAAGCCTCTGCAGACTGCTCCTTATCTCAGTTATATTAATATACTTTTTACCTCTGTGATTACCTTGTATCTAAGCTTCTGCAAACTGCCCCCTTATTTCAGTTATATTAATATACTTTTTACATCTGTGATTACCTTGTATGTAAGCCTCTGCAAACTGCCACTTATCTCAGTTATATTAATATACTTTTTACATCTGTGATTACCTTGTATGTAAGCCTCTGCAGACTGCTCCCTTATTTTGACTCTTTTGACAAACTTGCATTTTAGCCATCTGTGCTGACTCTTAAATAACTTTACAGGAGTGAACACACTAGGAGGGGTACTTATCAAGCCGTCTACTTTACCTGCCTTCACCGGCCCAATACGCCCGCCTAAGCTCGCCTACCATCGCCGCCGCAGACCTGAATACGTTCGCCTAAGTTATCAAAAAAGCTGTCAAAAAGCCGCGCACCAAGTACGGGGCGATGAGCAGCGGACTGTGATAGTTATCACTCATCCGATCTCGCTGCTCTTCGGCTTTTTGACAGCTTTATTGACAAGCTGTCACTAAGCACCCACACTAACTTCACTGTTCTATCCCCTATACCGGCGCCCCTGGAGCCCCCCGCAACTGAATAAAGTTATTAAGCCCTAAACCGCCGCTCCTAGACGCCGCCGCAACTCTTATAAATGTATTAACCCCTAAACCGCCGCTCCCGGACACCACCGCCAACTACATTATACCTAGTAACCCCTATCCTGCCCCCCCTATACCGCCGCCACCTAGAATTAAGTTATTAACCCCTATCCTGCCGATCCCGTACTTCACCGCACCTAAATAAATAGTTTAACCCCTAAAACGCCGCTCCCGGACCCCGCCACAACCTATCTTAAACTTATTAACCCCTAATCTGCCCCCCTACACTGTCGCCACCTATAATAAAGTTATTAACCCCTATCCTGCGGATCCCGGACCTCGCTGCAACTAAATAAATAGTTTAACCCCTAAACCGCCGCTCCCGGACCCCGCTGCAACCTATCTTAAACTTATTAACCCCTAATCTGCCCCCCCTACACCGTCGCCACCTATAATAAAGTTATTAAAACCTATTCTGCCCCCCCTACACCGCCGCCACTGTAATAAAATTATTAACCCCTAAACCTAAGTCTAACACTAACCCTAACACCCCCCTAACTTAAATATTAATTAAATACATCTAAATAATATTTATCTTATTAACTAAGTTAATCCTATTTAAAACTAAATACTTACCTTTAAAATAAACCCTAATATAGCTACAATATAAATAATAATTATATTGTAGCTATCTTAGGATTTATTTTTATTTTACAGGCAACTTTCAATTTATTTTAACTAGGTACAATAGCTATTAAATAGTTATTAACTATTTAATAGCTACCTAGCTAAAATAAAGAGAAATTTACCTGTAAAATAAAAACTAACCTAAGTTACAATTACACCTAACACTACACTATACTTTAATAAATGAATCCTATTTAAAACTAAATACTTACCTGTAAAATAAACCCTAAGATAGCTACAATGTAATTAATAATTACATTGTAGCTATTTTAGGATTTATATTTATTTTACAGGTAACTTTGTATTTATTTTAGCTAGTTAGAATAGTTATTAAATAGTTATTAACTATTTAATAACTACCTAGCTAAAAGAAATACAAAATTACCTGTAAAATAAATCCACCTAAGTTACAATTAAACCTAAGACTACACTATCATTAAATTAATTAAATTAATTACCTACAAATAACTACAATTGCATACAATTAAATTAACTAAAGTACAAAAAATAAAAAAGCTAAGTTACAAAAAAAAAAAAAATAAGTTACAAACATTTAACAAATATTACAATTTTAAGCTACTTACACCTAATCTAAGCCCCCTAATAAAATAACAAAGCCCCCCAAAATAAAAAAATGCCCTACCCTATTCTAAATTAAAAAGTTACCAGCTCTTTTACCTTACCAGCCCTTAAAAGGGCCTTTTGCGGGGCATGCCCCAAAGAAAACAGCTCTTTTGCCTGTAAAAGAAAAATACAACCCCCCCAACATTAAAACCCACCACTTACATACCCCTAATCTAACCCAAACCCCCCTTAAATAAACCTAACACTACCCCCCTGAAGTTCATCCTACCTTGAGTCGTGTTCAGCCAGCCGACCACCGATGGAACCGAAGAGGAGATCCGGAGCGGCAGAAGTCATCATCCAAGGGGCGCTGAAGAAATCTTCCATCCGATGAAGTCATCATCCAGGCGGCGCTGAAGAGATCTTCCAACCGAGCAATGTCATCTTCCAAGCGGCATCTTCAATCTTCTTTCTTCCGGATCCATCTTCATCCCGCCGACGCGGAACATCCTCCTTCCCCGACGGCATACGACTGAATGAAGGTTCCTTTAAGGGACATCATCCAAGATGGTGTCCCTTCGATTCCGATTGGCTGATAGGATTCTATCAGCCAATCGGAATTAAGGTAGGAAAAATCTGATTGGCTGATTAAATCAGCCAATCAGATTGAAGTTCAATCTGATTGGCTGATCCAATCAGCCAATCAGATTGAGCTTGCATTCTATTGGCTGATCGGAACAGCCAATAGAATGCGAGCTCAATCTGATTGGCTGATTGGATCAGCCAATCGGATTGAACTTCAATCTGATTGGCTGATTCAATCAGCCAATCAGATTTTTCCTACCTTAATTCCGATTAGCTGATAGAATCCTATCAGCCAATCGGAATTGAAGGGACGCCATCTTGGGTGACGTCTCTTAAAGGAACCTTCAATCAGTCTTCGGCCGTCGGGGAAGAAGGATGTTCCGCGTTGGCGGGATGAAGATGGATCCGGAAGAAAGAAGATTGAAGATGCCGCTTGGAAGATGACATCGCCCGGTTGGAAGATCTCTTCAGCGCCGCCTGGATGATGACTTCATCGGATGGAAGATTTCTTCAGCGCCCCTTGGATGATGACTTCTGCCGCTCCGGATCTCCTCTTCGGTTCCATCGGTGGTCGGCTGGCTGAACACGACTCAAGGTAGGATGATCTTCAGGGGGGTAGTGTTAGGTTTATTTAAGGGGGGTTTGGGTTAGATTAGGGGTATGTGGGTGGTGGGTTTTAATGTTGGGGGGGATTGTATTTTTCTTTTACAGGCAAAAGAGCTGTTTTCTTTGGGGCATGCCCTGCAAAAGGCCCTTTGAAGGGCTGGTAAGGTAAAAGAGCTGGTAACTTTTTAATTTAGAATAGGGTAGGGCATTTTTTTTATTTTGGGGGGCTTTGTTATTTTATTAGGGGGCTTAGATTAGGTGTAAGTAGCTTAAAATTGTTGTAATATTTGTTAAATGTTTGTAACTTATTTTTTTTTATTTTTTGTAACTTAGCTTTTTTTATTTTTTGTACTTTAGTTAGTTTATTTAATTGTATTTAATTGTAGTTATTTGTAGGTAATTAATTTAATTAATTTTATGATAGTGTAGTGTTAGGTTTAATTGTAACTTAGGTCAGGATTTATTTTACAGGTAATTTTGTATTTCTTTTAGCTAGGTAGTTATTAAATAGTTAATAACCATTTAATAACTATTCTAACTAGCTAAAATAAATACAAAGTTACCTGTAAAATAAATATAAATCCTAAAATAGCTACAATGTAATTATTAATTACATTGTAGCTATCTTAGGGTTTATTTTACAGGTAAGTATTTAGTTTTAAATAGGATTCATTTATTAAAGTATAGTGTAGTGTTAGGTGTAATTGTAACTTAGGTTAGGATTTATTTTAAAGGTAAATTTCTAATTATTTTAACTAGGTAGCTATTAAATAGTTAATAACTATTTAATAGCTATTGTACCTAGTTAAAATAAATTGAAAGTTGCCTGTAAAATAAAAATAAATCCTAAGATAGCTACAATATAATTATTATTTATATTGTAGCTATATTAGGGTTTATTGTATAGGTAAGTATTTAGTTTTAAATAGGATTAATTTAGTTAATAAGATAAATATTATTTAGATTTATTTAATTAATATTTAAGTTAGGGGGGTGTTAGGGTTAGTGTTAGACTTAGGTTTAGGGGTTAATAATTTTATTACAGTGGCGGCGGTGTAGGGGGGCAGGATAGGGGTTAAAACATTTATTATAGGTGGTGACGTTGTAGGGGGGGCAGATTAGGGGTTAATAAGTTTAATATAGGTTGCGGCGGGGTCCGGGAGCGGCGGTTTAGGGGTTAAACTATTTATTTAGTTGCGGCGAGGTCCGGGATCAGCAGGATAGGGGTTAATAACTTTATTATAGAGGGCGGCGGTATAGGGGGGGCAGGATAGGGGATACTAGGTATAATGTAGGTGGTGGCGGTGTCCGGGAGCGGCGGTTTAGCGGTTAATACATTTATAAGAGTTGCGGCGGGGTCTAGGAGCGGCGGTTTAGGGGTTAGTAACTTTATTTAGTTGCAGGGGGCTCCGGGGGCACCGGTATAGGGGGTAGAACAGTGTAGTTAGTGTGAGTGCTTAGTGACAGGCTAGCAATAAAGCTGTAAAAAAGCCGAAGAACAGCGAGATCGGATGAGTGATAACTCTCACAGTCCGCTGCTCATCGCCCCGTACTTGGTGCGCGGCTTTTTGACAGCTTTTTTGATAACTTAGGCAAACGTATTCAGGTCCGCGGCTGCGATGGTAGGCGAGCTTAGGCGGGCGTATTGGACCGGCGAAGGCAGGTAAAGTAGACGCGTTTATAACTACCCCTCAAAGTGTTCACCCTTGTTCCTGTTTTGTATAATGTTCCAGTACATGACATAAAGTGTTCACCCTTGTTCCTGTTTTGTATAATGTTCCAGTACATGACATAAAGTGTTCACCCTTGTTCCTGTTTTGTATAATGTTCCAGTACAGGACATAAAGTGTTTACTGTTTATTTCATGATTCAGATAGAGAATACAATTTTAAACAACTTTTCAATTGACTTCAATTAGCAAATTTTCTTCATTCCTTTGGTATTCTTTTTTAAAAAATTTTTTAATGGAAGTAAATTGGAAAGTTGTTTTAAACTGCATGCTCTATCTGAATCATAGAAGAAAAAATTTGGGTTTAGTGTCCCTTTAATGTGAATTTATTATGTCCTTTGTCCCAGGTTCTTTTTGACCAGCAAAGTTTTCTACAATAAAATGATATTTGCTTTACTCTAATTATACTTTGGCTTTCAATGTTGTAACATTCAGTGATTTCCACTGTGTTGTATGAGGTTGAGTTAAAACATAAAAATACTGTACGTACTGTACGACCTGCAGATGATCAGGGATGTGCAGTAAATATGGGGAACACGTAATGGCTCCTCCTTAATGCTCTTCCTTGGACCCCCATCCTAGACCCAGTCATATACTGTATATTTCACAACTGAGCAGTAATTTTACCCAATTGGCTGCCAGTAACAAAGCTGATATTTTACCCTTCCCAGTTGTTAGCAATTCAGAGAAAGCAGTAACTGTATCCCCTATCTGGCTATAAGTACTAGACACAAAGCAATGATTTAACTTCTGCTAGTTTTACTGTCATGATTACACCTCACTGGTTACAAACAACAAAACATATTTGTAGGAAATTAAAAAACATACATTTGTAGTTTCCTTCTATGGCCTCCATTACATATGCAGCGTCGCCCGCAAAAGCCGGCGACACCATTTTTTGCGCGATTTTGGTATCCTATATACGGCGTAACATAGAAGTTACACGCGTATATTTCACCCGTCGGCCGCAATATTTACTCCCATAAGCTAACATATAAAAGACGCCCAATTTGGTATCCAATATCCAGCGCAAGGACTTACGTGGCAAAAATGCAGAAATCTTACTCCATTTTCACCTCACCATAAAAAGCAGCCGTAGCAAGCCTTGCGTTGTGTATGGGAGCACCGTAACTCCCTAAAATGCCTGCAAAAAAAACTAACACCTAACGCATGCGCAATGTCTATCTACCTGTCAACCGCAATCCCCCACCGCAATAACTAATAAAGTCTATTAACCCCTAAACCGCCATAGCCCACACCGCAATAAACCTATTCTAGTATTAACCCCTAAACCGCTATAGCCCACATAGCCTATTAAATCTTTTAACCCCTAATCTGCCGCAGCCAACATCGCCGCCACTATAATAAAGTTATTAACCCCTAAACCTAAGTCTAACCCTAACACCCCCTAACTTAATTATTATTTAAATAAATATAAATAATATTACTAAAGTATTCCTATTTAAAACTAAATACTTACCTGTAAAATAAACCCTAAGACAGCTACAATATAATTAATAATTACATTGTAGCTATTTTAGGATTTATTTTTATTTTACAGGCAGCTTTGTATTTATTTTAACTAGGTGCAATAGCTATTAAATAGTTATTAACTATTTAATAGCTACCTAGTTAAAATAATTACAAATTTACCTGTAAAATAAAACCTAACCTAAGTTACAATTACACCTAACACTACACTATCATTGAATTAATTAAATAAATTAACTACAATTACCTAAAATTAAATACAATTAAATAAAATAAACTATAGTACAACCCCCCCACTAAATTACAGAAAATAAAAAAAAATTACAAGAAGTTTAAACTAATTACACCTAATCTAAGCCCCCTAATAAAATAAAAAAGCCCCCTAAAATAATAAAATGCCCTACCCTATACTAAATTACAAATAGCCCTTAAAAGGGCCTTTTGCGGGGCATTGCCCCAACGTAATCAGCTCTTTTACCTAAAAAAATAAATACAATACCCCCCAACATTAAAACCCACCACCCACATACCCCTACTCTAAAACCCACCCAAACCCCCCTTAAAAAACTAACACTAACCCCCTGAAGATCACCCTACCTTGAGCCGTCTTCACCCAGCCTGGCCGAAGTCCTCCAAGAAGCCGGGCACAAGTGGTCCTCCATCCGGCAGAAGTCTTCATCCGATCGGGGCAGAAGAGGTCCTCCATCCGGCAGAAGCCTTCATCCAAGCGGCATCTTCTATCTACTTCCATCCGACGAGGAGCGGCACCATCTTGAAGACATCCGACGCGGAGCATCCTTCCTGGCCGACGGACTAACGACGAATGAAGGTTCCTTTAAATGACATAATCCAAGATGGCGTCCCTCGAATTCCGATTGGCTGATACGATTCTATAAGCCAATCGGAATTAAGGTAGGAAAAATCCGATTGGCTGATTCAATCAGCCAGTCAGATTGACCTCGCATTCTATTGGCTGTTCCGATCAGCCAATAGAATGCGAGGTCAATCCGATTGGCTGATTGAATCAACCAATCGGATTTTTCCTACCTTAATTCCGATTGGCTGATCTTGGATGACGTCATTTAAAGGAACATTCATTCAGCGTTAGTCCGTCGGCCAGGAAGGATGCTCCGCGTCGGATGTCTTCAAGATGGTGCCACTCCTCGTCAGATGGAAGAAGATAGAAGATGCCCCTTGGATGAAGACTTCTGCCGGATATAGGACATCTTCTGCCCTGATCGGATGAAGACTTCTGTAGGATGGAGGATCACTTGTGCCATTCTTCTTGGAGGATTTCGGCCCGGCTGGGTGAAGAAGGCTCAAGGTAGGGTGATCTTCAGGGGGTTAGTGTTAGGTTTATTTAAGGGGGGTTTGGGTGGGTTTTTGAGTAGGGGTATGTGGGTGGTGGGTTTTAATGTTGGGGGGTATTGTATTTTTTTTTTCCAGGTAAAAGAGCTGATTACTTTGGGGCAATGCCCCCCAAAAGGCCCTTTTAAGGGCTATTTGTAATTTAGTATAGGGTAGGGCATTTTATTAATTTGAGGGGCTTTTTTATTTTATTAGGGGGCTTAGATTAGGTGTAATTAGTTTAAACTTCTTGTAATTTTTTTATTTTCTGTAATTTAGTGGGGGGTTTTTTGTACTATAGTTTATTTTATTTAATTGTATTTAATTTTAGGTAATTGTAGTTAATTTATTTAATTAATCTAATTATAGTGTAGTGTTAGCTGTAATTGTAACTTAGGTTAGGTTTTATTTTACAGGTAAATTTGTAATTATTTTAACTATGTAGCTATTAAATAGTTATTAACTATTTAATAGCTAATGTACCTAGTTAAATAAATACAAAGTTGCCTGTAAAATAAAAAAAAATCCTAAAATAGCTACAATGTAATTATTAATTATATTATAGCTATCTTAGGGTTTATTTTATAGGTAAGTATTTAGTTTTAAATAGGAATACTTTAGTTAATAATAGTAATATTATTTATATTTATTTAAATAATAATTAAGTTAGGGGGGTGTTAGGGTTAGACTTAGGTTTTGTGGTTAATAACTTTATTATAGTGGCGGCGACGTTGGCGGCAGCAGATTAGGGGTTAATAGATTTAATAGGCTATGTGGGCTATGGCGGTTTAGGGTTAATACTAGAATAGGTTTATTGCGGTGTGGGCTATGGCGGTTTAGGAGTTAATAATTAGGCTTATTGCGTTGTGGGGGGTTGTCGGTCTAGGGGTTAATACATTTATTATTAGTAGTGAGAGGGGGGATTGCGGATATAGGGGTATACGTGTCGGGCTTATTTTTGGGGAGGCGTGTTAGACAGTTACGGGAGATTTAAAATTTTAGTTACTTTTCTTAGGCGCCGGCAGTTTCTAAAGTGCCATAAGTCACTGGCGACTCCAGAAATTTGTATTTACGCTCATTTCTGGACATCGCTAGTTTATCCGACTTACGGCACTTAGAAAATGCCGGTGAAATATATGTAATAGCCCAATGTGTGAGGTGAAATTACGGGCGGCGCAGGTTTCCATGCTTGCGCCGAAACCTGCGCCATATATCGGATCACTGCCTATATATTTTGCTAGACAGCCTGTGGAAGTACAGCACTGTCAAAACACTGGTTTAGTACACTATACAGAAAAAATGAGTTTTTGTCTTTCTTGTATTGATTTATTAGACATTTTGTAGCAGGATCAGTAATCACATCTCTTTTTATTAAGGTTATAGCCTAGAAATAATCACAACCAATTTGCTCTATCGCATGCAAGTGCATCTGTTTACAATGAATGTGAAATTTAACAGATAGTCTATGAATATGTCCTGGGACTACAGTGCTACACAGAGAGGCTTTAATCATCTATTTAAAAAATAATAATACAAAAAACATTATAATACATTTAAAAAGCATTATGCTTAGTTTTAAATTACACAGTGAAATGTAAGGATCCTTCAACTTCAAAAGTATCTCTAGATAGATAGATAGATAGATAGATAGATAGATAGATATAGATAGATATAGATAGATAGTTCTACATGGATAGATGAAAGAGAAAATGAGAGAATGAGAGATAGAGAGATGATAGATAGATTGTAAGATAGAGATATATACAGTAGATAGATAGATAGATAGATAGATAGATAGAT